>NC_062535.1:8253755-8553755 GCF_022655615.1 Tachysurus fulvidraco | reverse complement strand
ACACAGTTAAAAGAGCTTGGCATTATCATTAGAGTGAGAGAAAGTTTTCAAATCTCAAGTGCTATAGCAGTGATGGCTGTGATCCTTAACGTTTATCTCAAGTTAAATGAAAGGTTTCCTTAATGGGTCTTAGAAAATACTGACGGCAGCTCGCTCCAATCACCTTCTAAAAGATTTTTTAAACCATTGTTAATAGCTTTCCAATATAAAATTTAAAAAAAAGAAAAAGAAAACAATAACACATTAGGCTTGGACAACTGCTTGAAATAGCAAAAAAAGACAATGAAAATACAGAAAGAAACAAAGAGAGTAATTGTTAAAAGATGCTGAATGAAAATTATGCTTATTGTTACAGAGGTTGGTTTTGTATAACAAGAAACTGAAGTCTTGTGTTTATTCCAACCTGGTTCAGGCTCTGAAGACCAGGTTTTAAATTCAGTTAGTGTTTTTCATCCATTTAGCTTTCCAATTACTGAGAACATATTACACCTCCAAGTTATTTCCTCTTTCCAAGAGGCCAAAAGACATATCGAGTCACTGTCTCACCAAAATACAAAGGTCTGAGATGTGAACAGGGTTTTTGCTTATTCTGTGCTCTTCTTTGGACATAGACCTTTATGTGGGAGGTTGGGAAAATTCATTGTGTGACCACAGCTTACTATATGATGCTGAGTTTTGAAATGTGCTTTGGATTTATCAGTAAACCGAATGCACATGGATCCTCAACTACCGTCCAATAACAGTTTTACCTGTTACATAGTGCTAGGAGGAGTCATAATAGTACTCGTAGAAGCAGTAGTAGTAGTAAAAGTGTGAATAGTATTAGTAGTAGTAATAGTAATGGTAGTTGTGATCGCAGTTTTAGTAGTAGTTGTGGAAAAGTAGTAGTAGAAGTAGTAGTAGTAGTAGTCGTGGTAGAGATAGTGCTAGTAATGGTAGTGGTGAGAGTAGTAGTAGTGGGAATAGTGGTAGTAGTAGAAGTAGCAATTGTTGTGTAGTGGTGGCAGTAGTTGAAAAAATAACTGGTTTTGTATTTAGCTGCCTAGTTAGCTGCGTGTCTAGTTATTTTTATTTAAACCCCTGTCTTGTGAAATCCCGGTATTTGGGTCTAGATTTTGCCCATGCTGGAGACACCCCTTTTCTGACACTGTATCCAACCAGCACATTATTAACCTCGAAATTACGACATGTTTTTTGTGATCAATATTAGTTTCATGCGTGATTTTAGTCAGTGTATCATTTTACACATGCTGTGCAGAATAGGATGTAACGTTACATGGCAGCTGTAAATATTTTCTCACCATACACCTCATTTTAAAAAGCTGCCTGCCTGTTGTTGTGCTGCTCTTGTGAGAATGAATAAATCAGCTTAGCTGGCTAACCCAGTTAAGTACTGGGCATTTAGCCAGCTAAAATACCTATGCATATTTAAACAGGGGCTTTGCTAACAGTACTGACAAAGTGTGCCATTGCATTGGTGTAAAACTCCATTGCTTGTGTGTGTGTGTGTGTGTGTGTGTGTGTGTGTGTGTGTGTGTGTGTGTGTGTGTGTGTGTGTGTGTGTGTGTGTGTGTGTACGTGTGTGAGACCATGTTAATATAAAACCAGCTGCCAGGTCTAATAGTTTTCTACACCAACAATTTATTCTATAAAGTTTACATACAAGTTAAGTAACTCTAATTCACTGGAGGTGAAAGTGGATGCAAGTGCAGCCAAGACCATGACAGCAAGAGCCATAAAGCTGAATTAGTGAAAGTAAGAGATGAAACACACGAAGAAAAGAACTTAAAAAGGTTGCCAATGAGGAGTAACAAGAAAAAGTCTGAATGATCCATGCCATGTGACAATGTCATATGATTTCTGGGGCTGATTGGGAATTTAGTTCAGTGCAGATTTTGGCATAAACATGATAGTAACATTCAGCAACCTTCCTGTAACCTTCCAACCGTCCAACTCTGAATCCTAACACAGTGTCTCACTAGTTTAGAACTTAGTAGCAATTTTACCTTTGTACAGATTTCTCAGTCAACTCATTTATGGTCAGCCATCTGTAGCAGTGAGAAACCTTCCTTGTCAATCCTGCATGCATATAAATTGGTTACTGTGGCAGCAGTGGTTAATGTGAATGGAGGAGTTTTGGTGAAGCCGTGGGTAATTTAATGAATGAGCATTAACCTGTGTGTGATTAACTGTGCTCTATTTATAAACTGTGTGTCTCACAGTGACTGAAGTAAAAGCCTGTAGCAGAACAAGTGAGAATTACACAGTGCCCTGCTGCAATTGTGTGCATGTATAATGGTTGAAATTTTAGTTTCTCTAAGTTTCAAGTATTTTTTTTTTTTGTTGCATTGAGAAGATTACCATGCTGAAAAGCACAGAGTTAAAAAGTCCAAAATAAACATAGCTTTGCTCTTTCAAATGCCTTGCTTCTGCATCCTCATTCTCCTCACACCAGCCAGGCTGTATCAGTTGCATACTGGGCATAATGTGGTCTTTAATTATAAAGTTATCTGATTGATCAATAGGACACTCTGTCTTTGTGAGTTTAGCCTTCCAGTAGTCTAAGCCTCAGACACTTCACCTGTACTCCACTTTGCACACATTGCACAAGGTTTAAATCATTAAAGATTGCCTTCCGTCATCTGGCCTATCTTGAATTGACTTCTATTTCTGAGAGAGGTTGTTGTTGCAATACTTAAACTTTTAAAAGCAGTGGTGAGTAAAGATGGTATTGTCAGTCAAACAGCAAGTATTGTCCACATTTAGTGCTAAAAATACCAGATATGCTTTTTTCTATGGTTCTAATTTGTCACCCAAGGCTAAAGGCCTTGCTCAAGGGCCCAACAGTGGATACTTGGTAGACCTGGGATTCATTCCCTTTCAATCAGTGTTCCAACACCTTAACCTCACACAGAACTCACACACACAAGAAAAGGGTTCCTAAGGTTACTGGAAAGCATTGGTTCATTCTGTTTTTGTTTAACATAACTTGGTGCACTTTGGTCCTCACAACGTTTGCTATGTTTTTTGCAAATCTACATAAACTACACACTAATCAGCCATAGCATTAAAAACAACTGACATTTTAGTGTTACAGTTTCTATTCACTTGAAATAAGAGGCCCAAGCCTTTTCCAGTATGACAATGCCCTTGTGCACAAAGCAAAGTTCCATGAAAACATAGTGTTTTATGGTTGGAGTGGCAAAATTTAAGTGTCCTGCACAGAGCCCTGACCTCAAACCTGCTGAACACCTTTGTGATAAACTAAAACACTGACTGAATTCCAGGGTTCCTAAACTGATATCAGCACCTGATCCCACCAATGTGCTCTTGTGGCTAGTTGCAAAACTTCCTACTGTACATCCATGCTACCAGATCTAATAAAAAGCCTTCCAAGAAGACTGGGACATATTTTGAACATCTGGAATAGATTGTTCAGAAAGCACATATGGGTATGATGGCCATGTTCCAACAACAAACCCTTTGTGTGTTTCCTGTTTCACTAATGTAAAATTCTCATTAGTTAGATGGTCAGATGATCTCCATTTTTTGTATTATTGTAGATATAATCTCTTGCTGCAATTGTCCCAATCTAATAAGGATGTAACAGACTCTGTAATAGTAGACAAAACTGGATTGCTCATTTAATATTTAATGAAAATATAATGAGGGATTACTGAGACATGGAGTAAGGCATAGACTCGATTTTTTAATGAAAACATGAGGCCTAAAGGCTCATAGAGCCAGCTGGCCACCTCTACACCAGCTGGCTTGGTGGTTTTTTTAGAGGTCTTGACCATAAGTGGAGATATAGCCATTATATTTATATAAGACACTTCTGGATATTGCTAGGTTATGTCCAAGTCATTCTCTTTTCATGGACATACAGTATACTGAGCATCACTCTCTGGGCTCCCTGGGGTGGAGGAGACAGATCCATGGGAAGAGTGGAACTAACTGCAGAGAGCACAAAGGTGAAAGCATCAAAGCATCTGAACTGTCTTATTTAATGTTTTTATTTTTGAGAGTACCCCAAAAAGCAACTGAGAATCGAATGTAAGTTAGTCTTTCCAGAACATTCAGGATCATTGTCTGTGTGGACAACCTGATTGGCTTCAATCAAGACATATAATTAGTACAGTACAATTAGTGTCAGCATCATTAACTTTCTATTTCCTCTAATGTCTTTCACTAATTACTCTTCAAACCACCAGGCTTAACATTTAATGTCTGCTTGCTTTTAGGTTCCCATCCTGCTTTTTGGTCCCAAACCTTAATGCTGTCCCAGATCTACTAGATTAATATAATTAACATTTTCAGTTGTCAAATGATGTACACTTAAACGAGTATCTAGCATTCTGGCTAGAACTGCATACAACTGCTTTGTCTTTAGCCGCTATGAACAAACCCAATGATTTTCCAGTCAGCTTCCTCTGAAAAAATAAAACCTGTTTCTGCCTTGTTTCATTCACTTTATTTAAAATATATTATTTTGTTTGTAGTGTTTACTTCTCACCAAACTAAGAACAGATCCGTAGAGTCACGGCCACCACAGCACTGAAATGCTTATTAAAAATTGTGATTGATGGTATTCGCACTCATGTCTACAAATGATTCTGAAATTTGTCAGGTGTTGTCAGTGGCAGGAATTCATTTTGTAACCAGGAATTCATTTTGCTAGTATGAGGAAATATACAAAATCATGATTGGTTATCATAAATGTAAATCAGTTAGTTTGACATTCTCATGCATTTTAGGTGGCGACCAGTAGGAGAATTTCATCTTCTTTCTTTCTTTCTTTCTTTCTTTCTTTCTTTCTTTCTTTCTTTCTTTCTTTCTTTCTTTCTTTCTTTCTTTCTTTCTTTCTTTCTTTCTTTCCTTCCTTCCATTACTAATCTAACTACAATACATATGCAAGAAGAACAAAGTATTTCTTCATGGCGTCATCTATTACTTTCCTGAGAACATCATACAAGACGTCATACTACACACTCAACTGCTAGGACATAAATATTTCTTTGTTGCTTAAGATTTCATTGACAAAATCATGGCTAAATTCATACCTTTCCTTCAGACTAGTTCCTTTTTTAGTATACCTTTGCGTACATATTTCTTACAGGTGATTGAATAAAATGGTCAGGAAACAATTCTCAAGTTGTACTACTTGTAAATTTATTATCACAACCACTAAAATCACAAGCTAGAAAAGATTTTCTAGTTTTCATCAATCGTCCTTGCTCAAGCATCACTGAAGGAGTCATTTATTGTATCTCCTAAATGAGATGCAGTGATCTTTAGGTTATGTCAGAGAAACCAAAAGATGATGAAGTAAACAATTTTGAGATGTTTTGTTATAGTATTTTTATTCAAAGCTTTAGAACTGTTTCGTGTAGGCGACCAAGGTATTCTGAGAGGTGGTATGTTTTGAGGGATGTGGTAGCCTAGAGGTTAAGGTGCCCTTAACGCTCATTTGCTCAGTTGTATAAAATGAAATAAAAATGTAAGTCACTCTGGATAAGGGCATCTGCCAAATGGTATAAATGTAAATGTAGGTGAAAGGACACTGGAGGAAACCCACAGGGACAGTAACCAAAGCATGGTTCAACATACTGTAAGGTGGCAAAGTTACCTGCTGTGCCACAATAGCAGTTGCCTCAGTTACTGTTTCAAGAATGCGATCATTTTTAATCATTTGTGAATTGATTTTACTAAAAGAAAACATATATACACATTTAAACATATATACACAATGTATCAAATGTAATGTAGGAAATATCAGATATCATAGTGTTGCATATAAGGTAAGCCAATATTATTTTAAAATATTAAAGGAAATGAGAATAATGATAAATCTTATTGGGATCGAATACTTAAGCTTAAAAATAGATTATTTCTGAATCTGTAAATATTGTCACGTCAGAAATCTGTCAATCAGATTAACGTGACATTTAAAACATGCACAATCCGTGCAACAAGAACAATTAGAAATTGTACCAATTATATTGTTACCATAATTTACCCTGTTTTTAATTATTACTTCCTCTAATCCAGTTTTGACATACTGTACGGTATGACATTCAGAATTTAAATGAAGGATTAAAATCCAGTATACATTAACAGAAAGAAAAACAATTCTTTTCTTACCATTGTACATTTAGAAAAAGCAATTTGAACTTTTATTTCAATGGTAGATATACTATAACTGGTAATAAATAATCAGTATTATTGATGTTAGTCTACCACTGTCACTGTTTTATGCATTATTTATATATTGAATGAAAAATCTAAAGGTTTGTGACTTGGTGCAGATGTTATTTGTGTCTGCTGAAGTGTGATCGTTGACTTGGGCTAGAACAAACACAGTACTTCTGGAACCGCGACTCCCATTCTAGCCTTAAGCACTTGTACTCTTGTAATCTAGATCAAACGTCTGGCACCTAAGGGAACCCTTTAACTCTTTTTACCAGAGGCCAAGAAATAGAATTTCGTGTCAAGTCAAGAAACCTTTGTCATATTAACCATATTTAGATAGTGAGCATATAATAAAATGAAACAACCTTGTTAGAGCACTATGGTGCACATAAAGACTCAGAGCTAGACCTTGGGACCATGTGAGCAAACGTGCAGACAGTGTAAGACAGAAGACAGTTCACAACTGAAGTACAATACACTACACTATAATACAGTAGTGAGAGCAACGGTGACCTCAGAGGGCAGCGGAGACCAATATAATGTTCAGTAGAGTGCAAGTGAGAATACTTTCATTGTAAACATAAAAGAGCTTGCAGCAGTTTTCTAGCAGCATTATTGCAGTGCGAGTGCAGAGATGTACAGTTGAATATGAATGTGTGTGTGTGTGTGTGTGTGTGTGTTGATGTCAGTCCAGTTCCTGGGAATCCAGGAGTCTGCTAGCTTGGTATAAGAAACTTTTACACAGTCTGTTAAGGCCCGAATGCTTTGGTACTTTTTCCAGACAGCAGAACGGTGAAGAGTGTGTGTGAGAGACGCATTCGTTCATCCACAATGCTGTTATGTATGGTGTAAATGTCTATGATGGATTGTCTGATTTAATGCAAGTGATGTAGCTGCTCAGGATGCTCTCGATAGTCCCACTGTAAAAGGTGTTCAGGATGAGGGGTAGGAGATAGGCTTTCCTCGGATTGAATTTCTACCTGTTTTGGGGTGACCATTTTCAGCATTGAATTTATTTGTGAAGTAAAACTACCTGCAAAACATGGTAGAGAAACATGAGGAGTGAAACCCACACACACAGGGAAGAGGTGGGAATCAAACACCCTGCCGCTGACTTCTCACAACTAAGCCTCTGTGCCTGGACCATTTCATATTCTTTGAACATAATCAACTTATTTAAACATTAGGCTCATTGTTGAATTTGTAAATCTGGATAGCAATCTAAATAGCAATTGAATTTTCAGTTATTGGGTGTTGGATTAAACCCATTCAAGAGTCAAATATGCTCATAACTGTAAGACCACTGAGGTAAAATGAACAAACGATCAAATAAACTTTAATAATTCATAGGCATCACATTGAGAACCCCTGCTCCAAGACACTGCTCTCCATTGATATTGGAAGTACAGCAAAGGGAGGAGACTACAGTACAGATCGCGAGGTTATTTCATTTAAATATACAAAGAAGAAAGTATTCTTTTGTCAAAGCTTCAATGTCTTTCCATTTGGACCTGAACTACCTGCCAAACTGTAACACACACAATTAAAGAAATGTTTATACTGTGCAATTAATCCAACTGTTAATGTAAATATGCTTTAAAACATCTAAATGAAGATACTACTACTGCTTTTTATGTGTTCAATCCTGAGTAGATATCTGAATATTGTTTATCCTAAAAGACCTCTGGTGATTTTCAACCTTGATAACTTGATCATGTGTGACTATGACCACTTCAAAAGACCAAGGGGCCTTTGAAAGCCTTGAAGGTCAGACCAAAAATAGCATTACTGGAGCACAATTTTTGTACACACACCCTGTAACGGTGTCTGAATTGTATCAACAGGGTCTTTAAACAAGACCTGCATGACCCTCTACTTTTTGAGAATAAATATTACCAGAGAGACGTTGTGTAAAATCTCCAAGGAATCATCTTGGAGCTTAAGGAGCTTTGGCACTGACTAGAGCTGCATTAAGACCATAAATTCAGTTAAAATAGTGTGACCTTTGAGTGACTTTGCTAAAAAACTTTTCACTACACTTATTTAAAATAAAGCGCAAGGATGGATGTTGAAACCGAAAATAAGCAGTGCTTATCTTGTTCAATAAATAATAGCTGTTCTTTTAGCGATGCCATGCATTGTGCTGGAATTTGGTTTAAAGTATTTTTATGTTCTGAACTGATCACTAAGACTGCCGACTCACTGAATCATTCCCCCGATGGACTGGAATGTGGAGATGAGGTTAAAATGGGATTAATCTGAATTCAGAGATCTCACTAATGGTGTTAAAAACGCTGACTTTCTCTTTGTAATTGAAATGAATAATGCAGACTTGATGGCTTTGTTACACAGAGGGCATTGCATGCATTCTGTCTTTTAAATCACTGTCTAAAATTGCATATTCTTTGCTTAGATCCATATTTTCTTGCTGAGTATGTTGATATTAACAACAGTGTCAGTGCAATCCCTTACTTCCTGTCCAATAATGTAATCTTTTAATCAGAGTTTCATTTCAACAGAACATAAACCTTTATTGTTTTTTCCAGTAGCATATTACTGTGCAGCATGGAGTGCACCTACTTCTGGTCATGTGCAGTCTTTGTTCATGGTAAAGGTTGGCTTGCTAACACCACACACAACACTATGCTATTTGTCTGAATAGAATATGGCCTTCCATATCTGAGAAGTTTCTCGGTTTGACTCCGTTGTGATGTGAGAAAATGTGAGGAAGATTGAGGCAGAAGAAATAAGCTTTACGGTACCTTTTGAAGAAGAGCAAGGGAAAAATATAAAATAAAGGAAATACACAAAAAGCAAAATACTACTCTGTGATAATAGAGTGAAGCTCCAGATGTGAGTCACAAGGAGCAGCTGTTAATGGTGTTGAGAGTACAGTTCATGCCCTCAAAAGAGAACAGTCAACATTCAAGGGAAGGGTCAAGTGAAAAATGCTAGGTTTGTACAGTATGCTTCCAGACTCTACAGTCAAGTCTATAACAATGGAAGGAACATATAAGGTGAGATAGCAAACAAGGTGCTAAAAGGAGAGTGCTAAATGTTCACAAGATAGTCACAGACTTGACCTTGTAATCAGTGACACAGTTAAGCCATTTGTGAGATCCAGGTTTTTGGAGCTGTTACACTGACTTCACACTCCTTTTAGTTCCTCACAGTTCTGAGCCGTTCTTCCAACACATATCTAAATAGAACCTTCCATAAAGACCCTGCCAACCATCAACCAGGTGGGAATGTAGGCTGCTAGAAAAGCTTTGACAGCCGTGAAAGGATTCTCAGTGAGGAAAGAAGGGTGCACAATGCTGCAATAACAGTTAGATACATCTATTAAGAGATGCAGATATGCCTTTTTATGAAGTTCCAAACTGTGGGATGGTGTTTTTTCCTTATAAACAAAAGGTGCAAAATCTTGCAGAACCCTGGAGTTTCAAAGCAGAGTCTAAGAACACTTTTGCAGGGATTCAATTCAATTCTATTTGCATTGTGCCTAGCAATGTATCATGACATTAAATCTATCCCTAGGTGACAGTAGCTACTGTAGGAAAAACTTTCTAACACGACATAAGGAAGAAACCTTGAGAGGAACCAGACACAAAAGGAAACCCATCCTCATCTGGGTGACACCAGAAGGTGTGATTAGGCAATATTTCCTTTCTGCAGTGGTGTACTTTATGATCAAAAAATGCAATTGCATAATCAAAAAATTCAATCCGGTTATCAATGCTTCACTGAATGCAAAACCGATTGTGGTAATTGCAGTTCAAGTCTATCTCCCGTTTCTAACGGGAGCCATCCACAACAATACTATGTACTGTATCTCTTGGCTGTCCATTCTCAACAGCAGCAAGCGGCATTCAATTGATGAGAACTCCAACCAGACCTGGGGTATCAGGATGGATGAGGCAGTATCCTGAAAGGGACAGCCAGAAGGTGACACAGTCATAAAGGCAGCTTATGAGAATGGAAGGGAGTGGCAACCTACATATATTCTTCTTTACAAAAACTATTCACAGAAGATGAAGATTACCGTATCAATGTAGAAAACACTAATTGTAATTGGAAGTTCCATAAATGCATGGATAAGGAAAAGCCCTACCCACTGATATAACTTGTTGAGGTACAGCACAAACAATTAGCCTACACCTTTATCCTTAGAATGGCTGACATCTGCCAAAAGAGATGCCAGGATGGAACTTTGGCCTCTACAGGAGATAGATTTAAAATATTCAGAAACTTTTCATTTGTATGGATTTTTTGACTCGTTTGAAATAATGCTTTCAGAGATTGGAGAAGCAGAGTGTACAGTATGTATGTTGTTTGGGGCAAGTCGTGGCCTAATGGTTAGAGAGTCTGACTCGTAATCCTAAGGTTGTGGGTTCGAGTCTCGGACCGGCCACGACTGAGGTGCCCTTGAGCAAGGCATTGAACCCCCCAACTGCTCCCCGGGCGCCGCAGCATAAATGGCTGCCCACTGCTCCGGGTGTGTGTTCACGGTGTGTGTTCACTGCTGTGTGTGTGCACTTTGGATGGGTCAAATGCAGAGAACAAATTCTGAGTATGGGTCACCATACTTAGCCGTATGTCACGTCACTCACTTGATGTAGAGGATCTGAAGCTGATTCAGCATTCCTCTCATCACTATCTGACATGCACATTGTACATGCACAATGTACATTCACTGACTACTTCATGTTCATGTTCAGTTATTGCATTCATGTGATTATCCAATCAGGCATTCATGTGGCAGAAGCATAATGCATAATGCATAGACACCTTGTTGATTTCAAAGGAGAATGAGGCCATGGAGATAAACTTTTCCCCCCATTCTGATCTTGACCTGCATATGCATGCTGTTTGGATAATTGCATGAGTGTGCAGGTGTACATGTGTTCCTAATAAAGTACTCACTGAGTGTATATGCAACAAGGCCGATATCTTACAAGACTTGCATCCTAATGTGAGTGTATTATAAGTTCTTGGAAGAGTTGCTTCTGCTGAAAGAGGCTATTTTCTTGTTATACTGGCTATTTTCAAATTGAGCATGACATCAGGAAGTCACCGAGTGTAGAGTGACAGCAGTGAAGCTAGGGCTTACAGGGCCAACTTTTACTCAGTGTTGTCAACTACACTAGGCCTGACATCTGATACTTGTCAAGCATAAACAGGAAATCCACAATGACCTGTTCAGATACCTTATAAATAGTTCAAGCTACGGTTTTAGGATTCATATTGATGAACCTGTACATCCAGGAAGGAAAGAGGTTAAGATAGACAGTTAAAAGTATTGTAGTAAATGGTACTGTAGATAGAATTTCTATTTATCTGTGTCTTGTTAAACAGTGTAAGGCATTCGAGTACAGCATCAGCTCTATTCAGAAAATTTTGTGTTGATCAACTCACACCATAAGAGGAGTGATTGTATGATAAGACTACATATAGACCAGGCTGTGTCATTGGCTACATATAAAAATAACACATTTGTCGTCTGTAGTTACAATGAAGTGTTAAAATGTGATGGGAGATCAGGACTCAAGGGAGTGGTTTATTCCCTATACACTGTATGTCCCAATTGATCGCAGATACATTGGACAACTGGGTGTCCATCTAGCTTTATAACCAAGAGTTCTCAATTTCATATACTACAGTTCTCAGTATTGGGTTTTCTTGAAAAAGAAACAGACAGGGTACATTTTGCCTGGGGAATTGTACCTTTGTGACCGTAGCTCTTCTCCTATATCCTTAAATGCTATGTTTAGTGACGAATGCTTGTTGAGGTACTGGCATCACAATAGGGTTTCTGCACATAAAGTAGCAGGAGCATGGAATCAGATAAGATTGCAGGACAAAGAAAGGCCAGGATAATATAGGATTGCATTAGATGAGGCACTGCACAAATCCTTTACCACATTTGGAGCAGACTGGGATTTCATTCATTCAGCTAAGGTTGTTAGAAATCATAGTAAGTGGGAGCCAAAAAAAAGGCATTTTTGGGATTTGGTCAGTGATCCTTAGCAAACAGGTGGGAATTGTATATATACACAAACGAGAAAAAGTGCTTGCCTCTTTCAGATTTTTTTGCACCTCACTTTAATGTTTCAGATCAAACAAATTAAATAGTCAAATATAACACAACATGCAGTTTTTAAATGAATAATTTTATTTATTAAGGGAAAACAAAATCCAAACCCACATGGCCCTGTGTAAAAAAAGTTCTTGCCCGTAAAACTTATAACTGGTTGGGCCACCCTTAGAGCAAGAACTGCGATCAAGTGTTACAGCACTGTGGAGGAATTTTGGTCCACATCTCTGCTGTTGTAATTCAGCCACATACTGTAATTCAGAGGGTTTGAGCATGAACTGCCTTTTTAAGGTCATGCCACAGCATCTCAATTGGATTCAGATCAGGATTCAGGCCACTCCAAAGTCTTCATTTTATTGTTCTTTAGCCGTTCAGAGGTGGACTTGCTGTGCGTTTTGAATCAGAACCCAAGTTCACTTCAGCTTGAGGTCACGAACAGATGGCCACACATTTTCCTTTAGGATTTTTGGTAGACAGCAGAATTCATGGTTCCATTTATCACAGCAAGTCTTCCAGGTCCTGAAGCAGCAAAACAGCCCCAGACCATCACATTACTATCACCATATTTTACTGTTTATATGACGTTCTTTTTCCTGAAATGCAGTGTTAGTTTTACACACACACCTTCCAAAAGGTTTTCTGGCAAATCTGAGAGGAGCCTTTATGTTCATTTTGCTCTGCATCGGTTTTTATCTTGGAACTCTGCCATGTAGTCCGTTTTTGCCCAGTCTCTTTCTTATGGTGATGAAAACTGACCTTAACTAAGGCTAGTGAGGTCTGCAGTTCTATGGATGGTGTTTTGGGGTCTTTTGTGACATTATGCATGAGCTCTTAGGGTAAATTTGGTCAGCCAGCCACTCCTGGGAAGGTTCACCATTGTTCCATGTTTCACCATTTGTGGATAATGGCTCTCACTGTGATTCGCTGGAGTCCCAAAGCTTTAGAAATGTATAACCTTTTCCAGACTGATAGATCTTAATTTCTTTCTTTCTCATTTGTTCCTGAATTTCTTTGGATCTCAGCATGATGTGTAGCTTTTGAGGATCTTTTGGCCTACTTCATTTTGTCAGTTAGGTCTTATTTAAGTGATTTCTTGATTGCGATAAACCATAGTTAAGTGATGTTTTAACAGGGGAGCAAACACAGGGCCATGTGGGTTTGGATTTTTAATTTTTCTTTTAATAATAAAAACCTTCATTTAATATCTGCATGTTGTGTTTACTTGACTAATATTTAAATTTGTTTGATGATCTGAAGCATTAAAGTGGGACAAACGTCCAAAAAAAATTAAAAACCAGGAAGGGGGAGAACACTTTTTCTCCCCACTGTATATTTTTTATTTTATTTTTTGAAATGCTCTAAAAACATGCAGCCTGCATGGTCCTATTTTCTCGGGTCTGCCTCATGAGTGAGGGATGGAAGGCAGCTACTGTACGGTGCTAATGTACAGTAATTAAATATTAAACTAACACTGAATAAATGTTTATCTGGAAGTACTTTATGTTGTTTTATTAAAGCTCTAACCTTAGAGTTGTTACTATTACCTTCATCTGAACCCTAGAAATGCTAATTCAGAGGCACGGATCTTATATTCTCGGTATCTGCAGAACTTGTTTGACATGTTGAATGTGTTCTTCTAGTGAACCGGAGTATATTAAAATAATGTTTGCATAGGTAATAATCTTCCCAGTATATTTCTCAGCAATTCATTTATAAATGCTTGTAACCCAGAGCGGACACTGACCATAGTGACCTGACATGGTGCCATAAGCCCTTTTCCAATCATTCCCTTCTTAAATCTGGATCAAGTTAAGCGCACAGGTTTAATTATTTGAAGATGGCAGCTGTTCAAGGGCATGTGGAACAAGTGGAAATTGATAAGGATATTTACTGTGACCTGATTGAGGCTGTGATAGTCGTTATATGGCTAAAGAATTCGACTGATGCCAGTTATATGGAGGGTCTAAGGTGGTCTTACTTAAGACGATTCAACATTTACTCTTTCCATTGCCTTATAAGTAGGGATCAAAGGATCAATGTGACAGTAACAAATATACAGTAACAGTGTGCCATATTTATCTATAGCTTTCTACATTCATTCATTCATTTGTGGGTCTTCTATCATGATTTGCTGTCAAAAGTATGAAAAACATAGATTTATTAAAAATTACACAAGCAAAGCAAAATTAAGGACTAGACAATACTAATTAACAATAAAAGCATAGACGGGGATAAAGCAAATGGACAAAGTAACTCCTGGCTCTCCCTTTTTTAATTTAATTTTATTTATTTGTACTGTCTTTGCTAGTCTTTCCGGAGTCCGTGGTTGCACATAATTACCATTATGTCTCTCTCGCTCTCTATCTCTCTAGACGCACATGCAGCTCCTGAAATACCAATGATCCCATCCACTTCTGCTGTCAGGACCTGCCTGATCCATCTTGATGCCCTACTTCTGGTTGGAGTCTCGCTGTCGCTGAGGTTGGATCCACATGGACAGCCTGGAGATACTCGAGAGTGCTGTGGATGGCACCACAAACCATAAGAATGGCTTTGTTCGGCCATTGATTATTAAAAGTGTTATACAAATAAAATTTAATTGAATGTCATTTACATAGTAAATGGTCAAAACGTTTGCGATTAGACGTCCAAGAAGTGTGAGAGGGTTGACTGCAGGTTTTGTGTATATGGTATTTGGTTAAGAAACATGAATACCGTATTTTGCTTACATGGTAGATTTTTAAAAAGCACCGAAGGCTCTCCATTTATCAAACCATAACTTATCTGATCATAATCTGGTCTGCTTTTATCTTTTTATTCAATAAGTGTTCCTGCTGGAGCTTCTGTCCCCATACTTGCTTAAGAAAAACTATTGTGTTGTGTTGTTTTACTTAGCTCTTCAACAGTGTTCATCTCAGCGACCAAGTAAACATTTGAACTAGCAAGTGATTAATGTCTTATGCTACTGTGTATGTGTTTTTGTTTACTGTAGGTTTCTTTTTCTCACAATCAACAAATGGCATAATGACCTTTATGTTGTATTTCTGGAGGGTATGAAACAACACCAGTCTTATCTACAGCAGTGGGAAAACAATACGTGAAAGGAAATTAAATCCACTATCACCGATGGGGAGGGAGGATCAAGATATGTGTACATTTAGTGGAGCAGTTTGACATCACATCCTTGTTCAGCACTATAATGTGTGCTGGTGATTGTCTGTTAGTTCCCTTTACAAAAGAAATTAATTATATATTTCATGGTGAATTAAAAGTCTGTTAAAGCAACCAAAAATAAATTATTGCACTCAGATTGATACGGCAAAAAAGAAGGATGACAAATTCTTGCTTCTTTTCCACAATAAATTATTCTAACACTGGAATATGCAAACAACCTTGTTTGAACTAGTTCTGGCTTGGTGCATGAATCCTAAATAATTTAAAAGCACTGAAAAAAAGAAAGAAAAAAAAAAAACGAATGAAATTTAAAACACCCCAGAATGTAAATAGGATCTAGTAACATGTTTGGATGACTAGACAGCAGCGAAACATTACAAGAGGTCAGGGTCTAAGAGAGATCTTAGTAGAACAAGAAAACACACAAGCCAGGATTATTTTTTAATGATTAAAGAATGGCATACTCATGTGCCTATTAGCTCAGTTTGTGACAGATCTGATTGATCTATATATAATTAGTCAACAGGATATGTACATAGCTAATTGGTCTCATTAATCAGTGTAGTGATTTGTGTAGTGTGACATCCAGATTAATATACAAGTTAATGTTTACTGATGTGTTTATATTAAAAAAAATCTTACCACATGATGCTGAAAGCTTAATTTCGCAATATAATTAATTCAACATTGAGGACTATGAATCATCCAACCGAAATTAAAAATCAGGAAGGGATTAGAATTTGTCATCCAGATGAATAAGCACTACATTAAGTTAATACACCTAAACCTTTGATTCATGACTGCGAATATTTGGTTATTTAGTATTCACCTACTTCGTCACATTTATTTGACTGTAGACCGATTTGTGTGGAAAATGATTAGGATAATTCCTCCATTTATTTTGCCCATTAAAGGGGTTTGCTTTGTTTTACATCATTTTCAATATATGTCATTTGAGTTCCATTAAAAATATAGATGAAGTTCCTGGAAAATGTACATTTACAAAGTCAGCATTTGTACAAGTCATAAGACTTCCAGTTTTACTGAGGCTATTTATTTTTTTTATTGAACTTTTTACACATTCTCATTACTAGCCACGGTCAAGTGAAGTGTACAGTATGTGTAAATCTAAAATTAAAATTGAAATACACACACAGAAAGCAGAACCAAAAAGAAACCAGTGCTGTAGAAAAACACAAGCTTTCACAAACAGCATGCAGGAAAACAAAGCGCTAAATAAGGCAGAGTAACTGAGAAACAGGTGCATCTAGCCAATCACAAACAGAGTGAGTGTTAATGAGGACAAGAAAACATGACCATATAAGGAAGGTGGAACGTTCAATCCTGGTGTGCAGAGATTGCGTATTAACATCCATGCTTTATTGTTCAGAGAAAGCAGATTGTAGAAAAATATATTTGCATGCATAACGTTTAAGCCAATATTTTTTTGAAGGCACAAAATGAGAGAAAGAGAGAAGTGCAGAGAATTGTAAATGACCTCAGACACTACAGAAATGCTTAAAGTTATGTTTATTTTATTTATTTATATATTTTTTATTTTATCCTTTCTGTGCAAATGGGAACACTGAAGGGCAAATTAATGGCACACTTTTAGGAATCAGTTGGTGGCACAAATGCAATAACTTGCATTTAAATAAAACTTGTGGTTTCATTAACTGTGGCAATAAAAAAAGACATGATACAAAAAAAAACGACATCAAGAAACAGGCGAGATTCAGGTAATGAAGAAACAACATGCACTAGACTAAACAAAATCACAAAACAACAACAACAAAAAACAGACAAGCTAGAAATAAATAAAATAGACTTTATACTGTCTGAGAGGCCGTTTATACTATGAGTATGTGAGGTAGGGTCCAAGTTTGTGTCATCAGTTATCTGGTCAGTGTAAATTGGTGTGTCTCAATTAGCTCCCTATCTCCCTAGGCAGTATTGTATAAAAGTCAGCACTCTGACTCACTGACTCACTAGACACTGGTGACTCAATTTCCTGTAACATTCTGATTTCCTCATTAGTCTCTGTATAAACCCCAAACGTATCAAATATTTCATATAGTCATTAAGTTAAAAATATCTTACAAAAGTAATCATTTGAGAGCTACAACAATTACAAGCTACTTACATTTGTAGATGAAGTTAAGAAAGTTTGTCTGCTATTTTTTCCCCAGTAAGGTTTTTTTGCAATGCATTGTGGGATTTTTTGTAAGGGAGCAAAACATTGGAAGGGTTTGTGATTGATTCAGCCCTTAAAATGGCCAACTCCCTGATCACCTTGTGACAAGGGAAGTGATTTAGACTTGAAGTCCTGAGCCTTGAAGTCATGATTGTAGGCCACGCTGAATTCTGGTACATCTAGATGAAGAGTCTAAAGAATCTAGTATTGACATGACACACACTTTCTTCGGTGTTCATTCATCTTATGCAGCATTGCTGATGACTGAATGGTTATTGATTCACAACCTCATTAATATATCATTCTAAAAATATCGATCTACTTAGATAGGTTTTCCTTTCAAATACTGTAGTAACCCACAAAATGGCACCAAACACAATTGTCTTCTTAATAAATGGCAAACAACTAAAGAGAAATAAATTTAACAACACATCTGTAATGCAGCACTCACATTGTCATATAAAGAGGTTCTCAAGTATTTTCCTCCTGAGCTAGTGAAGTATTTCCATTTGATTCTTTACACCAATTGTCCTCTAGTTCATAATGAAACTCTGGCAGTCCTCCACTAGGTTAATTTGGCAGTCCTCCAGTCACTGATGAGAGCAGTGCCATTACCCACCAAGTGCTGATATTTATTGTAAAGTTTTTAAATAAGCGAACCCTAAATGCATGGATTCATTTTTTCTTGAAATGGGCAGAAATCAGTTGCATTTACAGTAAAAACAAACAGAACATTTTTGCCATTTATATAGATTTTTTAACCAATCGTGCAAAAGGTTTGCTTGGCCAAAGACTTCAGTTGTGGCCTCGTCTGTACATGATATATCATTCTAGTTGGTTGCTCTCAGATAATTTTCCATGCAACCCTTTCAAACAGATTCTTAGCTTTATTTCAGCTGTCCCAGATTCTGAATATATTTGTTTTAAATGTGCGATACACCTTTACCTATATTTTTAAGTGAAAACTCAAGATTAAAGGAGTTTATTGTCATATGTATAGAGAAATAGTCTGTTACACAATATGGTGAATTTGTTAGTCTGTGACTCCACAACAATTTCTGGCATCATTTAAACAGGACACGAAGAAGACACAAAAACATAAATTACAAATGTAAACACGAAAGTGTGTACAGTATGTGCAATGTAAGCATTGAAGACAGTATATGTAGTGGTCCATGATGTTATTCTAATTTGTAAATGTGTGTGTAGGCTGGGTGGACTAAAACTGTTTTTCAGCCTTCTCTGCCTTGCTTTTGCTAGAGCTTCCAATTTAATTTTTAAAGTAATAATCACAATAACATTTATTCATTCATTCATTTTCTACCGCTTATCCGAACTTCTCGAGTCACGGGAGCCTGTGCCTATCTCAGGCGTCATCGGGCATCAAGGCAGGATACTGTACACCCTGGACGGAGTGCCAACCCATCGCAGGGCACACACACACACACTCTCATTCACTCACACACACACACTTTGGACAATTTTCCAGAGATGCCAATCAACCTACCATGCATGTCTTTGGACCGGGGGAGGAAACCGGAGTACCCGGAGGAAACCCCCGAAGCACGGGGAGAACATGCAAACTCCACACACACAAGGCGGAGGCGGGAATCGAACCCCCAACCCTGGAGGTGTGAGGCGAACATGCTAACCACTAAGCCACCATGACCCCACAACAACATTTAGTTAGAGGATACATATAATATCTCCTTTGGTCAATCACCAGTGTAAACAAAAGTGGCTTTCATCACCCTTCTTACAGCTATCGTAACTCTGTTGGTGAGCAATAAATCACATCCCGACTGAAGAAGAGCTTAGACCAGCATAACACATGCATCATGTACAGTAGATTGGCTGCAAGCAAACAACAAATAATCAGAAAGGCTATAGTATCTGCTCTTATAACATGCTGTAAAATAGAATCCATTGTGGAATTAATACGATTACTTTCATGCTAATTTAATTTGCAAAAGTGCACTATCCTAGTTGCTAGGGTGGTACCATCAATGACACATACCGTATTTTGAATCTTTAGTATATATCTGGAGTATATATAAATATGGATTTAGTATCATTTTGTTTTTAAAGCTTTACTCTATAAACTAATTAAACATACATCACTGGGCCTCACAGACAATTATGTGCTTTAACATTTATGAGTTTTAATGTCTAAAGGTGCAAAATTCAAATTTCAAGGTGAACTAGAGGTACAATAGATAACCTGATTAAGCACCCAGGTGACAAGGAAATGTCAGAAGGTAGGCTATTTTTTAAGTGTGTTCTTAACCAAACACTCTTTGGTTAAATGCTTATTCCAAATATTATTGGATCTTATTCCAATTGCATTATCCAACATTATTTCATTTAACCAATTAAGCTGTTGGTTTCCCTGCCTTTTAAAAGTAAATTATGAAAGGCAAATGAATATAATTGATAGTTAGATTTTATCTTATGATATAATGAATTTTAACTCTGCATGTAAAAAATTTTTTCTCATGAAATTTTTTATTTCACTCACTGTGCACTTTATTAGGAACACCTGTACACCTACAGTACTCATTTATGCAGTTATCTAATCAGCCGATCTTGTGATACAGGCTAGCAGCTTCGGGTAATGTCCAAATCAACCAAAGGAGTGAGGGAAAAAGTGATCTCAATGATTTCGGGCATAGCATGGTTGTTTAGGCCAGACTGCTGATCTCCTGGGATTTTCACATAACAAGAGTTTACTCTGAATTGTGAAATACAGAAAGAAAGCATCCAGCGAGCAGCAGTTCTGGAAATGCCTTGTTGATAAGAGAGATCACTGGAAAATGGTCAGGCTTGAGCTGAAAGAAAGGCTACAGTAACTCATGTAATTACTCTGTACAATTGTGCTGAGCAGAAAAGCAACTCAGAATTCACAACATATCTAATCTTGAATCAGATAAGCTCCTGACAACAGCATAAGACCAAGCTGAGGCTGTAGAGGGCACAGACTGGTGCATGTGGTGTAATGGGGTGGGAAATGTTTCTTGGTACTTATCTAATACATTAATTGCTTGAATGCCACATCCTATTGTTGCTGATTATGTGCATCCCTTCATGACCACATTTTACAATCTTCTAATGGCTACTTCCAGCAAGATAATGTCACAAAAACTGGTTTCACGAACATGACAATGAGTTCAGTGATCTTCAGTGGCCTTCCCAGTCCCCAGTAGCTCACCTTTGGGATGTGGTAGGAAGAGAGATTCAAAGCATGAGAGTGCACCTGAATAATCTGCAGGAATTGTATGATGCAGTCATCTGGTTCATCAACAATCATCAACTTCGATGAATCTTTGATGAATCCCAAAGGAACATTTTCCATATCTTCGGGAATCTACAGTATGCAATGAAGAATTGAGGTTGTTTTGACAGCAAAGGGAGGCTCTACCCAGTATTAGTATAGTGCTCCTAATAAAGTGTTCACTAAGTGTATCTGAGACATTTGAGAGGCTCTGGGAAGCCTACATTATATTCATTATATAATGTGTGTATATATATATGTATATATATATATATATATATATATATATATATATATATATATATATATATATATATATATTATATGTATAATTTCATCATGCATAATTTCATCAGGCGCAGCAACCATTCAATCTTCACTTTTTGATTCTATCAAAAAGAATCATAATGGCTTTCAATTATAAACATAAAAGCAGAGCACTAATATGAAAAGATGGAGAGAGCGAGAAAAGAGAGAGAGAGAGAGAGAGAGAGAGAGAGAGAGAGAGAGAGAGAGAGAGAGAGAGACACACACACACACACACACACACACACACACACACACACACACACACACACACACACACACACTAACAACCTGGACAGAGACAAGATCTTATTATTAGACAAATGACCACCAAATGAGTGAGTAACCTGTTTGGTTCTGTGTTATTTTGGTCATTGCCATTGTACCAATACAGCATTTACATTTAGTGATGTGACTTTTAACCACCCTTTTTTCCTCAGGCAGCAGTACAAAAACAGTGCCTGAAAATGCCATTATTTGTGTCAGTGTGAATAACTTGTTGCTTAGTAGCCATTCTTGTTTTCTGCTTTTGCTTTTATAATGTCTCAAAACAAGAACCTAGGATACCGCTGCATCGAAGTTTTAATAAAATAATGCAATAGAAATACGGAACTAAGAAAACACACCTAAGGAGTCTCAGTAGGCAGTAAAAATGATACAATAAACATGAACCAAGATGAAATAAGCAAGAATGACCTTTAATAAAACCTGGAAATGTATACACGTTGTAATTAAGTAGTAACAAGAGACGGGTCTTATACTGTAGCTAATAGACTGAATTAATGGAAACTAATGAACTAAGTGGTGAGGAGAAAGCAAAAACCAAGCATTTTGGGGAGTAATTCATAACAAATGAGTGTTTGATTATGTTAAGCAGTTATTGTACATTATATTAAGGGTTAAATGTATATGCATACTTTATATGGAAAGGCACCATGAATGCATCCAAATGTTATGCTTGCACAAGGGCCCATTCTGACAAATTTCCAACACTACTTTATGCACAGTATCGCTTTAATGTGATCGTTTTCCCTTGAGGCCCTGTGTGCTCTGCTTGATTTTTTGAGGCACAAAGTCGAACAAGCGCTTGTTCCAAATTAGGTTTGTTCACTAATTAAGTTCTCTTCTTTGTTACTGGTAGGGGCTCATTTGTGGAGCTCTGTAGTTGTACAAATACCTGCAGCTACTGCAGTATCCTCTGTGGATAAAGTAGCCGAGTCAGCCTCATGGATATGTCAGACAGAGACCCTAAAGGGTATAGTAAGCTCAGTCAATATTTCATCAAAGTGAAATTGTTTTCACGAACAAGCAAAGTGAGAATGTATCGATCTGGCATTCGAGAGGCAGGGGAGTCTAAGCCAGGTGGTGATATTTTAAAAAAGGTTGTATTTCAGATTTCTTCTTTTCCCCTATGATGCACAGGAAACATTTTATGAAACTCCTCTAGAGTACTTTTATGAGTTGCAGTGGCATGTCATTAACCTCAAAAAGGTCTTGCAGGCCAATTTCAGTGATAAGCTATTAGACGTTGAAGTACCTTACTGTGTGTGTGTGAGGCAAGATACAGTGTGAAGCAAAAATTATGGTTAATATTAAAGGTGAAATCAAAGAGATAAGAGATGTGACAGATATGTGAGATATCTATTACCTACCTATTTGTACCGGAATAAGGCTATAACCATAAGGAGTCACTCATCTGGAGTCCCTGGTAAACCGTGCATGATGAAACCATGTCTGTATGATCTGTCTCATACTAAGGGTTTTTCAATTTCCTCATTGTCAGCCCCCATCTGCTACAGTAGCTCCCAATCACACAACAGTTACCTCATGACTCCTCTGAGACACATTAAGACACCCAGAATATTTTTTTTTAAAAAGCTACTTATGGAAGCATCATAAGTGGCAATCGAATGCTTTCAAAGGAGTGTGATTACTGCCCAGTACATATTAACATGTTTGGCTAGTATTACTCTAATCAGAGAGGGATTGTCAACCAGGAGCCATGAAATAACCACAGGCCATAACAACCAGAGGGCTACTAATGAGCTTAGATTTGAAGTGAATGATTATGCCATTATGCTGTCACACTGTTATTGGATCTAAATTTGTAACCAGTGACTAGTCAAACACCTATTAACAGTTTTGAGCTATACGCAGATCAAAAACTGTAAACCTGTACTTTAAAGGAAAAATTTTAAAGGAAAGAAAAGCCAAAGAGCATCCATTTACCCTAACAAAATACACCTAATTAAAATGAGAGTCAACATGTTATGCTTGATGGCTAATGAGTCAGAGTTTGTTATAAAGCTGGACTTTGAAGATATAGTGGGTTACGGTTAGTGAGGTAAAAGCTAAGAAAGAATATAGATAAGAACACCTGGGTTACTCATATATTCATAATGGACATATACTGTAGCTGCAGTGACGCATGATGCCTCCTCCATAGAGGCTGGTCAGCCAAAAACCCATTGGTTTCTTCAGACATTAAACAAATGTTAACATTTCACAAGTCCACATAGTTTTCATTACTATCTGAATTCATTAACACCATATATTTTAAATCATGGTGAAATACTGAGTGACCAATGATATAAAAATGACAGAAGTAAGATGATATTTCAATTATTTGTGCAAATGAATGGCAATGCCCCATTTAGGTTATTGTTGGTATGGTATGGTTCTAGTTATAATAACTGCTAATATGTGTCTCATGAGAAAGGAATAATGATGGAAAGAGGAGCAGTGGACAGGAGAGTTTGGGTTTGGGTTTTTATGCCAGATTTGGCTATAATATTCTATCACAGTCTTGATTGGGTGGAGATGAGTGGTGTTCGTGGTCAGTTGGAGTTGAGGGTGTGTTAGATTAGATTCTTTATTGTTATTATACATGTACAGATACAAGGCAATGAAATGCAGTTTGGCATCTAACAGGAAGTGCAACAAGCATCAAGTGCAAGATGTACAGTATTTATAGTATGAACAGGATATTATACAGATAAATATGCTATGGACAATATATACAGGTTGGTGCTATAGACATGGTATTCAGTGTTTTATATATTATATTGAAAGATATAGAGGTGCTATTGACATAATATACAGCAGTCTGGGGTATGGGGGTGATTACCGTGAGGCACATAAGACAGCACTAGGGAAAAAGCTGTTCCTCACTCTGGTTTTTGTCCGGTGGATCCTGAAGCGCCTACTGGAAGGAAGGGGACAAACAGCCTACGGGCAGAGTGAGAGGAGTCTTTAAGAATGCTGCGAGCTTGATGCGGATGCGTTTCTTTGGACATCCTCAATGGCTGGAAGTAAAGTTCCTGTGATTCGCTGGACCACCCGTTGCTGTACCTTACAGTCTGCGGCTGTGCAGTTCCCATACTAGTCGATGACACAGCTGGTCAGGATGCTCTCAGTTGCACAGTGATAAAAGTTCCCCAGGATGGCTGAAGACAGCTTAATCCAGGTTAATTCTGATTAATCCACCCCTGGCTCTGATGCACAAGCGACTGAGGAATGTCCTCATTCTGGATCATCATTAAGTCATCATGCATCTTACACTACAAGAACATTTTGCTGCCCATAATAAAACACAGGAGGATAAACACAGGACTGTTAAACAATTAGGATGAACGACAGCCAGAATCAGCTTGCTCTGCTAATTGTTTATGCATTTTTCTGTAACAGAAAAGACGAAGAGGGGGTCAGCAAGGCTTATATATTCTGCAGCATGAGCTGCAGGTTAGTCATAATTTAAAGTGGAGTATTATTACGCATGACTTAGGGCTGCATGCTTGCTAACTGGGCTCTCATTTGTTTATGAGTAATTTCCCCCCACATTACAGGATGTTGAGTCATCCTGCAGTGTACAGTACAGTACAATTTTAAATCACAGTGGATTTTAGTCACCCAACATCACAAAAATAAACCTAGGCACCTTTTGTGACAACCAGGAGCCTTAAACTCAGTCCAATTATTTAGCCCCATATTAGGCCTCATTCTTCAATTTGCTTAATTAATTAATTTAATAATTATTAATAATAAATAAATAATTCATGAAACTCATAATTTCTGAAAAGAATTTTGGGTTGATTGTAAAGAGTAATATTATTATTATTATTTTATTATATTTGTATTATATTATTATTTTATTTTTTATTTAATATTATTATTGTAATATTTAGGCAAAATATGATTTCTTTCCAAAAAGAGCTCAGACAGAATCAGTATATACACATGTATTAATGTATCAGTCCTAGGTTTATGACTAAAGAGTCATAGGCTTCACACACTACACAGAGAACAAATGTTAAAAGTTTCGCTGCTTTTTTACAATTCAAGGAACTTACTCCTTTTATACTGTATAAGGTTACTTTTGTCAATTCATAAAAATAAGTTACTGTGACTTCACAGAATACATGATGCAACTTATTACTCAGCATAAAAATAAGTTTTTTCCTTTATTTTAATGTCAAACCATTCTTGTAATGTATACACACACACACACACACACACACACACACACACACACACACACACACACACACACACACACACACACACACACACACATATGTATATAAGCTGTGCTCTGAGTGGTAAATTACAGGCAATTGCCCTTCATCAGTATGGGTACAGTATACAGTATATATATATATATATATATATATATATATATATATATATATATATATATATATATATATACAGCTTATTTGCATTTGGTGATATATATATATATATCACCAAATGCAAATAAGCTGTGCTCTGGGTGGTAAATTACAGTCAAAATCATCAGTATGGGTACAAACATGCAAATCTATATCAAAAGATATATAATTGTGTATACAAAGAATAAATCACACAGAGGCACAACAGACACAACAGAACAGTTTGTTTAGGTTTGCCATGATCTAGCACGGGAAACCATTGTTTTAAAAAAGTTTAAGATCCACACTGATTTAGACTAAAACTAAACTTTTTGTAACCTCCTTTATACACTTTGCCTTAAGTCACATGACAGAATCCTCCCATAGTACAAATATACACACTATATTTGCATATCTATATAATATAAACACAAATACTGTATAAAGTATTATTTCAACAGACTAGTCAAATGAACATCTATTAAATGATGAAATAAGACTAATATCAGGACAATAAATGTCTATACAAAGACTTTATCACTGACAAACAACATGCTTTTTTATATTTGATGCTACAGTACATAAAAATATTGTGTAACACTCCTCGGCTTTTTAATGCCTGAACAATAAAGGCAAAGAAAAACTCAGGCAGAGTTTCGGCTTTACGTTTGGCCCACATAATGTACCACATGCGATGACTGCCCAGTGTTGGCCCGAAAGTAGTTTGCCAGAAGTCTACCAGTCCAATACTTTAAATTCATTTACAAGACCACCAGAGTTTACCAGACCAATACATTTAAGTTAACTTTTTATTGTATTTTTTCTTTTCTCTTGTTTTGTTAAAAAAAGAACAGCAAAGATGTGTGACACATGATCTGTTCACTGGGGAGTACAAGAAAGTTATGAAGAATATTTAAAACATCATTTTTAAACTCTTCTATCCAAATGAATGTATTCCTCAGTAGGTTACTGTAGACATGTGCTAATGATTTATTACAGTTTTAATGGAACAGTACTGTTAGCCATCCTTTGCAGACCCCCTAAAATGCCTGAGAGGGTTTTTGGTTTGCTTCCAAATATTAATGCTAGGTTTGAAACAGGTACGTCTGGTCAGATGCATACAGAGACAAAGAGCCCTTAGGGAGGGGTGACACCTGTGTAAACCAGTGGGACTACAGTAGGAAATTTGTGAAGCATAAATAATACCTCTGACAGTGGCAGGCAACATGCCAGAGAATTTAACGACGTTTCTGTGTCAAGCAGAAAGCCATGAATTCCATTTCACAAAGTAGAAATTTTTCTAAGTTGTTTTGGATAAAATTTTACACAAATAGTACATAATAATTAGTTAAAAGTAGAACTTAAATTACTCTATTTTGTGATTTATTGATACTCAGCCTAGTGGATAAGGCAGTTCACATGTGCAGTCTCACTCACTCACTCACTCACTCACTCACTCACTCACTCACTCATTTTCTACCACTTTATCCGAACTACCTCGAGTCATGGGGAGCCTGTGCCTATCTCAGGCGTCAACGGGCATCAAGGCAGGATACACCCTGGACAGAGTGCCAACCCATCGCAGGGCACACGCACACTCTCATTCACTCACGCAATCACACACTACGGACAATTTTCCAGAGATGCCAATCAACCTACCATGCATGTCTTTGGACCGGGGGAGGAAACCGGAGTACCCGGAGGAAACCCCTGAGGCACGGAGAGAACATGCAAACTCCACACACACAGGCGGGAATCGAACCCCGACCCTGGAGGTGTGAGGCGAATGTGCTACCCACTAAGCCACCGTGCCATGTGCAGTCTATAAATACTAAAATAAATTATGTCAGAACAGCTATCTGGTTAACCTCACATGCAATGACTTTAAATCTCCGTATTTGGTTCACATCTTCATCAACACCGGCCTCACAAGGCTCATTTGGATACGCTGACCTGACACCATCAGCAAGCAGAACCTGTGGGACAATGAATGGGACAGCTGTCAGTAGAGGTTCTTTAAAGGCCTCTAAAAAATCCTCACCAAAACCATGTATCCAACATAGTATTATGCAAACCCTCAGCTGTTACTCACAGGGTTAGAGGAAACGAAGAGGAACAACTGGTTTTATAAAATGGAGGCAGGATGTGAAAGAAAACAGGACTGATGCTGGGACAACCATAACAACCATAACTATCTCAAGATTAAAATGGATGGACAGAGCTCATTAGTGGTATAATGCACACAAGCGATGATGATGATCATGATGATGATGATGATGACGATGATGAGAACCGACCTCTCCATAATCTCACGTATAAGCAATAATAAATCTATTATAATATATATATAATATTCTTACAACTCTCAGCCAATCACACACCATTCTTTTTCCAAAATAAGACAGAAATTGTCAGAATATTGGAGACCCACTACTCTTCAGTTTTCTCTTTTTACCAACTTGTCTGATCCAGGTCATCAACTCCCTGTCACACCCTTCAGCTCTATCAGATATGTAGGCAGCTAATAAAAGTTAAAGCTCAAAATAGTGAGAGATACCTCCAAGAATGCAGCTGTAAATTCAAGACAGATTAAGGCAAATCTACTTTCATATCATATCCTGATCAGGATAAAGCATTTAAGACAAAAAATAATGAATGAATATCATCTATATACTATATATTTATACTAAATATTATATATTTGGGGCAGCGGTGGCTCAAGTGGTTAAGGATCTGGGTTGTTGATTGAAGGACCAGGGTTCAAGCTCTCCCTGCTCCAGGGGCTCTGCATCATAGCTGCCCCTGTGCTCTGAACCCAACCACCTCAGTTGGGATATGCGAAGAATAGAATTCCACTGTGCTGTAATGTATATGTGGTGGTGATAAAGGCTTCCATGCCCCCTAATTCATACTGTAGACATGCAGAAAGACAAAACAGAGCTTCAAAAAATAAAATACTATATGTAAAATTTTTCAACAGGAGGACGAGTCCAGTACATTGTATAGGTATAATGTCTTTAATGTGTCGTGACCCTGGAAAAACCTTTTACATACTGCAAGCTTGACATTTTTTATTTTATAAAGTTCTGAGGATTCCTTGAACTCTCAAACAGCAGTAAAGTTATAGCATTTTCAAGACCGATTATTTCAAAACTGCCTTTAAAAACAGTATATTTATTTAATTTCACTAGAAGAAATAAACACACTATTATTAATGGCATTGCACCAAACAGTTCCAAGCTCCTGGGTTCGGTCCTGAGTAAGGGTTACTGTTTATGTGGAGTTTTGAAGGTTTTCGGTTTTCTTTGCGTTCTCTGGTTTCCTTGCAGCTCTTGAGAACACTACGTGGTTAACCTGTCTGGATGATATCAGCAACACAAATCATCACTTGATCTAGGCTTTTATTTACAATTGTTATAATAAAAGTGTGCTTCTTGGCATAACCTTAGCTGATCTGCCATACAATGTTATATTTACAAGCTCATTTTCCTACATTCAGTAGCTATTATAAAATGGTTTAGTGCACTTACATTTAATTTCCATTGCCAGCTCTGGCATATTAAAGCTGCTTCTTGTATTTAATGCTGCAATAACACTTTATGGTCTGATGTTCAGCTCTGATGGGGAAGAGATTTTCAGTTCCCTATTGTTTTTTTTTTTTGTGTGTGTGTGTGTTTTTTTTTCAAAGAATTCCTCAAATCCACTTCACTGACAGTTTTCTTTTTTCTTTTTGTCCAGTCTGAACATTTTAATTAATTCCCCCAAGCAGTCTTGGGGTCAAGGAGTCAAACAGAAAGTTTAGGATACTGTAGTTGCAGTAGAGACAATACAGATAGTGGGGTGAGAAATTATACTTAGGTTAATTAATTCTTAAGATACCACATATAAGCAAAACATCGAGCCAAAACGATTTGTCGAGACAAAATATGTACTCGAGTGAAGTCAAAGTTGCTATAGACCTTTGAGAGTCATAATGAGTACTTCAAAGATATAAATAAAAAATGGAAGGAGTACACAGTCCTAAAAGTAAGGAGTAAAAATAGCCCCAAAATCATACTTAAGTAACGGAAGGAAGTGCAATTACTCTAGTTGCTCCAACTAATCAGCCACCCCACTCAGAACAAGGTGCAATATTAATGCTTAATCATTATGAGACCTGAGGTAGTGTAAGATATTTACTGTCTTGTACTATATAAAGCATACAGTATGGATATGTCATACACTGTACTGTATATGTCCAGCATTATAACATACATTTAGTGGTGTTACTAAAATATGTTGAAAAATGGTTTCAGGTACTGACTGTGAGAGGTCTACAGTGCAATATTACATCTCACTGGCTGCCAAAAAAAAAATAAAGTGGTGGTGATGGTTGTGCGGAAGTGGCATGGAGGGGGCCATAATGGCCTGTCACTGATGGGCAACGACTGACGTAAGCCTGAAATTGCCTCCTTAGAGTGTTGGCTTCAGCATCTGAACATCTCCAGCATGGACGTTTTTTTTTTGGGAGTCAGATCTGACTGCCAGACTGCCACTGTTGTGAGTTGTGTTGTGTGTTTATGATGCTAGGCTGCTGTTGCAAAATAAAATGTAAAAAAATGTAGAAAACCATTTCTCGTAGGAGATCAGGAGTTCAAATACTAAAATTACCACAGCCATCTGTGGCAAGGAGTCTTTGGAGTCTTGCATACACTGCACTGTCAATCACTGTGACATTAGCCAATTATTACAAGCATCTATGATCTCATGTATGTGACAGAGGGCAGATAGAGCATTCCTCTATGTCTATCACACTGCCCTTAGATGCACAATGAGCAGCAGTATAAAAAGAACTGACTGTGGATGGATTCATATCTTGGAGGAAGAACATGTTGGCTTACATCATTCCCATCTGGTAGATGTTGTCTGATAGGTGACTGCTAGCTTGTGGGTAGGACCAAATTAGTGAAAAATGGGGTAAAAATTTCAAAATTACATAGACATAATCTAGAGCTGGTGCAATTTATTCATTTCAACATTTAATGGCATTTTCCAGGTTAAATACAAATATACAAAAAAAGGTTTTTTAAAAATGTAGATTTTCTTTTAGTGCATGACTTTATTAGACTTCCAGACCGTAATCATTTCCCCAATGTGTCAAAACTACCGTAGAACATCTGGAGTGGCATTTCAACGCTGATTGAAATGTTTAAAAATTCATCAAGCTTAGCTTGTCCAAAGCCATTTTTTTCTCCTTCAACTTTTTCCTCTGTGACACTAATCATTGAGGTCACAGTAACAGCTTGATGGCAGTTACAGTTAAAATGATTAAGAGTTTGTAATGGGGAAATTGGCAAACGGAACCAGACATGAAAGATATTTTCAGATCCACATAAATATTAGTGTATGGTTTGGAAAATTTGAATCAACCAAAGGAGAAACATGACATTTTAGCATATTATATAATGTCTTGTTACTCTAAAGACATTTTATTTGTCTTCTTCACATTATCCCAAGGTTTGTGCATTTAGATCTACTGTATATGTTGGACTGAACTCTGCCGCACTGTTTTAACTACAGCCAAATATACTACAGGGTTATTCAGTAGGTCTCATATACAAGGGGAAATTTACAATAAAAGAAATAATAAAGAGGCACCATCTACTTATTAAAGCCTTTAATCTGTTTTTTAGTGCAAGATTTTATTAGTTCCAGATGTCCAAACTTCATGGACCATAATCATTGTCTACTGCTTCATGTGTCCTAAAACATCTGGAGTGATATTTTGACACTGATTGAAATGTTTAAAAATTCATCAGCTTAATCTTGTCTGAAGCTTTTTCCCTCCTTTTCCCTCTGTGACACTAATCAATGAGGTCACAGTAATAGCTTGATGGCAGTCCATGTTAAAATGATTTAAGCCTGATGATGGAGAGAATCGCAAACGTTATTCAACATAGTGGGTATTTTTTCTCAGCCTTGTCTCATTATGCGATATTGCATAAGCCATGTTTTGTTTGGTTACTGAAAGGTCGCCTTTTTGCATCAATAGGTATAAAAGAGCCAGAACATTTGAGCACTTTCGGCTAATTCACAATATGATTTGTTTAAAACCTTGCTTGTGGCTTGAATTTTCTGCTGCAACACTCATCTGTTTTCGAAGTAAAGATTTATGATCGTCTTAATTTTTAGTGTTACTCAAGTGTTATTGCAGTTAAGTCACTATGGAGTCACTATGGGGCAAACTATGGGGCAGATATTACCAATGAGTTGCTGCAAATGCTTTTCAGAAAATATGGGAAAATCCTTTCATTGTTATCTAATGCTTCATTATTTTCTATTATTATCTGGGCAGAATTTTCTAAGCATTCTAAGCAGAATTCTTTTTTACTTTTTGTATTGTCTTGTAACTTTTGTCCTGCACTGTCTTGTCTGCCTTGTCTGTCTTGTCCTGCACTGTTTGCACCAGGTTGCATAGTTGCACTTTGTGGCTAAGACTACTTATATGTCCTTATAGCCCTGTCTTTGTTTTATGTAACACCAAGATCCTGGAGAAACGTTGTCTCATTTCACTGTGTACTGCAACAGCTATATATGGTTGAAATGACAATAAAAGCTTCTTGACTTGACTTGACTTGACTTGTCTACTTGTCTACTCACTTTCTACCGCTTATCCAAACTACCTCACGGGTCACGGGGAGCCTCAATTCAATTCAATTCATTTCAAGTTTATTTGTATAGCGCTTTTTACAATAGACATTGTCTCAAAGCAGCTTTACAGAACATAAACATAGAGCAGAAGGTAAACAAGAGCAGAAGATAAACTAAGGCACTAAGCCTGTGCCTATCTCAGGCGTCATTGGGCAACAAGGAAGGATACACCCTGGACGGAGTGCCAACCCATCGCAGGGCACACACATGCTCTCATGCTCTCACGCAATCACACACTATGGACAATTTTACCAGATAATGCCAATCGGCATGTCTTTGGACCAGGGGCAAAAAAACCCCAGAGGCACGGGGAGAACATGCAAACTCCGCACACACAAGGCTAATTAGTGGATTTTTTTTAAAGCATTAAAAACTTACAAGTCAGACAAACAAACTGTTCTCTATTTGTACATACATTTGTAGACAAAGGTGGCTGAGAGTTTGTCAAGCTGAGAAGCTTCAGAAAAGGACATTTTTTCAGTGAGGGAACATAGTGAATATCGATACTTCCTGGTTTTTTGGCTCATTATGGGATTGTGTTATGGAGCGAACCTTGTGATTAAAACGCCCCTTAAAATAGCTGTCTCACTGATCAAGCTACTAAACCAGAGAGCAGATTGAGATGCATACTGATTAAAGTTTGTGACTTTTTGTCAGTTTGGCAAATTACACTAAAAGAAACACAAAAAAGTGAGCCCTAAATGTCTTGTAGTCTAAAATAAATGTATTTGTCTTCTTCAAGTTATCCCAAAGGTGTGCAGACCTATTTGCCTACTGTATATGCTTGAATTGTTTTCTGTCTCATTACGGATAAAAGCATCTGGCAAACAAATGCAGACTGTCAACACAGCACTCTAAAATAATTTGCTGCTTTTTTATTGTCTATAAATCTGAATGCCACACTTTCCCAGAAACATCCAAAAAGGCTATTGTAATATTAAGATGCACTAAACATTTATGGGCTTTTGACTTTACATATTAATTGACACAGTGTGTCCATATCCATTATTTAAATAATTAAGTGCCTGACTGCTCATTAACTAAAAAAATAAAATCATGTCACCTCTAATTACAAAAGCAATACATTCTAAATGTTTCTCGTGACTCATCTCAAACTCAGTGTAGGTACAGAATAATCGGAGACAGTGTGGAAGTGGGTATGCTGCGGAAGTGTGTAGGCTGGGAGGCAGAATAATTCAGTAGGAGGAGATCAAGGAGAATCTCTCCTACACAAGGATTCCTAACACTTCTGTAAGACTAACAGTCAGGGTTAGTCAACACTGATGCCAGCAAAGCTCCCATAGCAATCGGTTTAACACTTATTCATCTCCGTTGCCATAGCGAGATGTCCTGCACATAGATGGAGAAATGGAATTAGAACATGTGTTGGAAGAAGGCAATCAATATTCTTCAGTTATACAGCGATATATATATATATATATATATATATATATATATATATATATATATATATATATATATATATAGTAAGCATTATTATTATTTAATATTATTAGGCTTTCTATAAGGAGATTGTAATATTTCTTATTAGATTATATTATATTGTATTAGATTAGATTAGATTTAACGTTACTGTCATTGTTCAGTCTACATGTACAGATCCAATGAAATGCAGTACATTATACCAAGTATTATTATACCAAGTAACATTACATAGCAAGGTAAACGATTAAGCAGGAATTTCAGACATTCAACTTAGATTATTGTCTGATGAACAATAACGAATCATTTTAAGTAAATCCTTGTTCCATCTATTTTCTGTAGTGTCTCTTATACTCTGGGTTAAAGGGAACCTGGAGACTATCCCAAAGGACCTGGGGAACTCGGCAAGAGACACTGGACTGTGCACTCGCACACCAATTTACACACTACAGACAATTTGGTGATGCCAGTCAGCCTATGGCTTTGAACTGGGGGAGGAATGCGTAGTGGCCAGAGGAAACCTTTAAAGAACGAGGAGTACATGCACAAAACACATAGGTACAGGGTGAAGGTGGGAATTGAATCCCAAAATCCAGAAAAGTGTCAAAACATTTGCTGACCATACATCCAAAATTTTCAACAGCTGGCTTAGATTAACTAAAAGAATGTAAATGTACTAAATAAACTGCACAGCACTTAAAAATACAAAATCGGATGTAGCTTTTTCATGTTAGATAACATAACATTACTACTACTATTACTAAAACTACTACTAATAATAATAAAACATGGACTCTCTGGATTATCATGTAATGTAATTTTTTTTATCAAAATCTCTCATTCACAGGCATAGCAACACAGACATAATGTTAGGATTAGATGGAAAAATCATTGTTGTAACAGGACGTGAAAGGTATTATACCTGTGGGTCTACTGAATGCACACACACAGAGTCAACAATACAGGTCAATACACAGGCAGTTGTAAATATGCAGAGCTGACAAAACAAGACTTCCAGACTGGGCTAGTGAAGAATACACATAAGCCATTAAGAATTTCCAATGTTTATGGTGTGAGGAGTTTGTACTGTTTAGAAGACCCTTACACTGGTGTCAGGTGTATTCTCTACATCTAAATTGATGGACTTACATTTATCTCATTAATACAGCTGAGCAAATGAGGGCAAAAGGACTTGCTCAGGGGCCCAGAAGTGGCAGCTTGGTGGCCCAGGGATTGAAACTTACAACCTTCTGATCATTAGTCTAATGCCTTAATTACTGAGCTACCACTCAAACACTGGCAGGGGACCAGGAGTGGCAGCTTGGTGGGCCTGAGATTGGTGGCCCTGGGGAGTCTCTGGGATCCAAAGCAAGTGACATTTAACTTATACATATACAAACTTATATAACAGAGAAGCTGAGTTTCACAGGCCTTGCTTAAGCACCCAGCAGTGCCAGGTGAGTGGTTCTGGGATTTGAAGTCCAATCCATTGGCCAACATCTTAAACACTGAGCTACCACTTCCATGTTCTCTAATGACTGGGTAAAGCCAATCTATAACACTGTGACAGCAGTCGTTGTAGAGTGGAAAGAGAATTTTCAGTCCGTTGATATTAATATGGTTCCTTTGTCCAGCAGTGTGCGTACAGCATAGGCAAGAGATTTAAAAATGACCAAAAAAAAAACAAAACAACAAACACATTTGCCAGGAGACCAGGAACGAACCAGCCTGGGGAAAGATATGTTAAGTAGAAGTTAAACCAGTGACTGCACAAACAAACCAGGGACTAAGAATTTGAAAGGACAAATCACATTTGGGACCTCTGGTGGCGAGCCATACTCAATCTTTATTTATCTGTCAGTGGTGGAAGGGTATGTTTGGTTTGGCAGAACTGGAAGGAACTCAATGCAGACTGAAATGATGAATTTGGTCCATAGTCGGCTAATAGAAGTAAAGATGTACAATCATTTTGTTGATTGTGACAGTGGCTGCGTAGATTAATAAATTTTCTGATTTGTTCTCTCCACCTGCCTATTGAAGCGAAGCAATACCAGTTTCTCAGTAAAGGCCCTCTGTACTGGGTCTAATGCTAATGGTGCTGGCGCGGGCACACAAGATGCAGTCATGCAAGTACAGCCGAATCCTGATGCTATCAGGAGAGAAAACCTGCTTGTAAACAATCTCATAAATACAGTTAGTGATGGAAAGAAGAAAAACTTGTAATGCAAGGAGCATCTGGGTTATACATGTAAATAAGCTTTTTTCAGGTCCACTGATATGAAGTAGTTCTGTGTGCCTAAACTAGACCTGACAATGTTAGCATAAAAAAGGATGGTTTTCAAGACTAGTTTAAACGTGTCAAATTTAAAATTGGATGAAGAACTGAACAATAGTTTTGTTCTCTGGGTTTTCAATTGTTCCTTACTTCAAGAGAAAACAAACCTCCCTTTCTGGGGTCCAAACAATAACAGTGTTGGTATCTGGTATTAAAAAAAACAGAAGGGAGAAGTGGAGGTAATTTCCAAGTAGAAAAGAAAAGGCTGGTAGAGGACAAAGCAAAGAAGCATGAAAGATCATTAGTCTGTCATTGCTAACGAGGGGAAGGAAGGCCAGTTCAAATCTAATGGGCTCCACAATGTTTCATCATGTACTATTAAAAAGGGAAAGTTAAAACTTTCACTTAGTGATGATTTTATGTAGGTCACAAGCTAACAAGTAGATTTATATAAAATGGTGTAAATGTAGTTCAGGAGTTTGGATGAAGATGTATGGCTGTTTGACAGCGGTATTATTTGAAAAAGTTTTTAAAACTTGGTGCGTTACCCAGAAGGATACAAATACTTTTCATGGAGACATGAAGAAAACTGCCATGAAAGTAAACTAAAAAAGTCAAAATATTCTTTTTGTAAAAATCTGTCAGTAGAAAGTCCTCACTAGAATACTGTGTGTACGTACTTACATGTATTAATACAATAAAACATAACATATTTGTTTACAAATTTAAGGTATTTGTTAAATGTGTGTGCGTAATGTTGTATAGTACGTCTACAGAAGGAGTGGGAAATTAATTAAACTTTTAGTGAAATACCGCTTATACAAATTAATACTACTTTTTATGAATGCTTGCTTGTTTTTATCCTGCACTATGATTAGGTTTAATTGAAAATATGCTTATTACCTTAACTTGAGCTCTTAAGAATGCCTTTGAAATCAATCTCTGGCAAACAGCTTACCTGTCATGTTTGGGTTAATCCCTGGATTTTATTCAGTCTAGTACATTCTCATCAAGAAAAGAGCTTCTCAAGGTTATGTGTAGGCAGCCACTCGCTATCCATCAACATGACTCAAGGTTTGCCCTTAGGATAATAAGAAGTTCCAATTAGGATGCTTTTCATGTAGGCGAGAATAAAATCTTTTATTAACATTAATTGCATAATAAATTGGGTCCTTGACCTTCACTCAATTATCTTTTCTCAAAGCGTTATCATTTTAAATATGTCATTTTTTAAAAAATACAGTGAAAGCAGTGGTAAAAGCATGACCACTGAATGTATAATGCATTTGTGACAGGAAAATGGATTTTAAGATTTTTGTTTTGTTTTCTTTCAATAAATTTTCCCGCATGTCAAATGTCAAGGGATAACTCACACTTTCAGATAAAAATTAAGTGTATACGTATGGATTTCAATCTATTTTGTATTTCAGATGCTTGCTTGTTTCCTAGGAACCTTTGAAATTTTGGAACATTATACACTACAAATAGAAACCCAACAGTGTCCTGATGAAAGAGGGAAAAAAATGTTGGCTGAATCTGATCACATCTGATGCATATGGTGCACAAAATTAAAAAGACTTCAGGAGTATTAAAATTGTAATCTGATTAGTTGGATTCTACAGAATTTCCATGAGACTGTTTTTTTAACAGTTCACCTGGAATCCATTTCCTCATGGAAGTAGGAAGCTGTCATGTTTACAGTTGTGACAATGAGTGCATATGAGGATCAAATAATTTTATTGATTAGTTTACTGGATTTTATTGATAAACCTATAGGATGCTTTACATGTCAGTCAGATGATCTATTGGGCAGTCATTGGACAATAAACTCTGCTATGTCCATACATACTGTATGACCTATGACCTGTATATCAGGATGTGTGTTGCAGAAGCAGTCGTCGGAGCATTCTCCTAAAATGGACATTTTCAAAAAAGAATTATACAAATATGAATGAGAAGTAAAATAAATAAATAAATGAATGAAATACAAATGCTGGCAGTTCAAAAGTAGCCCAAGGTCATGGAAAAAACGAAGCATTTTGGGATTTTGTGGATAAATTTAGTACAAAATATTGCTGTTTCCATTTCCCACTTTTATTTTCACAAACCTTTCACTTTGTGAATCCTTTAATGCAAATGTATTATGGAGGAAAGTGTCTTGCAATGCTTCGGCTTTTTATAGCACTTTCATACATAACCAAGAGTAGCTTAAAAAACAGAAGAAAAAAAACAGAAACGTGTCATTGGTGACTGATTAAACACTCTGTATTTGATGTGTACTTGATTGTCCCAGAGATGAAACAAATGGCTCACTTAAAACATTAAGCATGCATTACTCTCAGCCTGCACATGAACTGAATCGTTACACCTGCATGGTAGCATAGGGAATCTGACGTCATGAAAACCCACACACTAGAGCAACCTCCAAAAGAGAAAACACTGGCAGATGGTGTGTTGCTGAATGCTGCCTCACCAAGCTGAAGATGGGCTTCTCCTCTCCCATGAGTGATCATACACACATACAGTACATATTAAGCAGGTCTTGGCAACCACTGCCTTGACATATGGAGTGGACAGAGAAAACCCTGCTTCTTTGTGAAGCGTTAACAAGATGACAAATCCTTCCTCGTCTTCTGAAGGTCAAGGGAGACGAAAGCTTAATTAATTCTATTAAAAACATGTCTCCTTGTCTTGAGCCGATTGTCCAAAGTCCAACACACTGGTGGCAGAGTAATTCATTTAAGAGCTTCTGGGAGTTGCCATTAAATAATCATTAATGTCACATTCTCGATGTGCATTCGTTACTTTCACTACAAAATTGTATTACAGAAAAGACCATGCTTCACAGCAGAGACATTGTAGAAGAAGAGACTTGCACGAGAAGCTTGATGCACACTGCAATGCCTCAAGAATGCTAAAAGGTGCAATATTCTTTTTTTTTTTTTTTTTTTTATAAGAAACTGTCTGCTTGAGGAATAATGTGTGCTTTGTGATTGGGTTCTCACAAAATGTACCAAAAAGTTGTGAGCTTTTTAATTACATGCAATGCAGACACAAGCTTGAAAGGAAAGAGTACGAATGAAGCGTAAGGTTCAAATAAAACCCACATTCATTACCGCAATGTGAATAGGACGTATTCACATTTTTGGCTTCAGTAACAAGAGTTACTTTATGAGTGCCAATTAAAACTTTTTTTTATCATATTGGTATACACACATGTGTATGTTTACTTCACACAATTAAAATGATATCTGAACCGACGTCCTATACTAGGTGATGTAACATGTTAATGATGATCTGCACTGTGCTCCATAATTTTGGAAATTCTTCTGTGCATGCTTTGTACTGTATGCTGTTTGAAGACCATGGCTTTAGCAGTCGGATAAAACCAACGTGACAAAGAAAATCGAATAGAACTTCATTGAATAAATTCATTCATTCAATTTCTACCGCTTATCCGAACTTCTCGGGTCACGGGGAGCTCAGGCGTCATCTGGCATCTAAGCAGGATACACCCTGGACGGAGTGTCAACCCATCACAGGGCACACACACACTCTCATTCACTCACACACTCACACACTACGGACAATTTTCCAGAGATGCCAATCAACCTACCATGCATGTCTTTGGACCGGGGGAGGAAACCGGAGTACCCGGATGAAACCCCCGAGGCACGGCGCGGGAAGAACATGCAAACTCCACACACACAAGGCGGAGGCGGGAATCGAACCCCCAACCCTGGAGGTGTGAGGCAAACGTGCTAACCACTAAGCCACCGTGTCCCCCTTCATTGAATACATCTGTATGATAATTACTTTTGAACAGGACTTTGGATGTGATTGTTTCATTCTGAGTACAGTCACATGATCCACCATAGTTCGGTATTATTTAATATTAGGTATTGTTTTCTTTTATTCCCCCCCAAATATTTTTTTCCACATGACATTTGACGGTTATTCTATAAAAAAAATAAAGTAGAAAAAAGATCTGATATGAATGATCTCGGTTTCCTTTTTTACATTGACATTTGGCTCATATTAGCACAAGAAGTATTACTATCTGTATGATCTAAAGTAATGCAGGCTAGCTTCGGTGCTATTTAATCAATCAGAGCTGCACCTTCTATTTCAGTCTGGTTATAAATATCATTATCTCTCTAAGCTGTGTCTGAATGCTACAGGTGTCATATTTATTGACACCCAGATTATGAAATGTAACACATTGGAAACCATTAAACCGTTATTAAGTCCATTACAGCTGGCAGATCACTGCTGCGTATCCCAAATCTAAATGAGTGTGTCAAGGATTGGCCAAGGAACATTTATTTTCTCTTAATCAAATCTTGAATCTATGAAATAAATGGTTCCTTCTGGATATTATGAAATGTAGTGATTTGAGTGGATGTAGTCATGGCCAGTGTCTACAGCAGAGGTTCAGTCAGGTTTAAGGCTAATAAAGATGTCTGTGTCAAATCAGGAAGCCATTTCAAACCTCTAGAAATGAACTGGGACAACAATAAAACCCCATCTGAGTCAGGATCGTGGCCAGTCTGGACTCTCAGGAACACTGGGTGCAAAGTGGCGCTCCCAGGATGAGATGCAACCATACAGTGCACCATTCCATTTAGAGTAGCCAATCCAGCTACTGTCATGTTGTTTGTGTTGAACATCTTGACTAGAAGCCCAGTCCCAGCTGAAGAGAAGCATCCCCATAGCATGATGCCTGTCAACAACATGATTTACTTTGTGTGTCTTGTTGCCTTACTGCTTGGCAATAGACAGAAACCAAGCGAGATTTCTGAAGAGTCGTCTTCTTCACTAGCTCACTGACGGATACAGACAACAATACTGCCAATAGTGAACATTATAATGTCCTGACTTTTCTGAAGACTCGAAACCTCTAAAAAAATTTGATTGGATTGCAAATGAATTAATCTACGCATATGTTATAGACAATAAATTCTAGATGAGTTTCCAAGATGATTTTTTTCATCTGGTATTATTAATATTAATTTTTAAACAGTAATTACTGTTTTTTTACTGTTTTTTTTGTTGGTTTTTTTTTTACCTCCAAATGCCAAAAGAAATCTCACATTCTTGATTATACAGCTCACAATTATAGTATTTTTTAAAAACTTGTCAGAAATCTCAAGGCTCAATGTTTGGAAGTTCTAAAGAGCAAAATTGTCAATCTCATATTATCTGTTTATTTGGAAGTCAGTCTCGTTGCCTTCTGTGATTGGAATGAATGGCAAGTCATTACTGTTTGTGTTTACAAGAGATTGGATCATCAGTCACAGAACTGAAACACCATATAAAATATTTATTTTATGATGACCAAATAAGCTCTTGATTGCCTTTCATTGGTATCCATCTTCTGTTCTTTGTGGTTTTTTAAAACAGTACCTGTCTTCCAGTTGACAGTACCTGAATAAACCGGTGGGAGGATTATTAAAAAATTAATTTTGACTGGCTGAGGGATAAAAGCACTCCACTTAGCAATTTTGTTATAAAATCATATAGCACTTTCCCCAAAACAATAGTTTAATTATAAATGCCATTTCATGCCATCTGTAAAAAAAAATCTGCAGATGTAAGCAGACACTATATACTAAACACTGCTATTCTGTTTTATATCATGAATTCTTTATAACCTTTTACCACTTGTCTCCTGACATCTATTAAGTATAACTCTACTCTTATGCAAATTTGATTGTCAAAACCTCCTTTAAGGACTTGTTCGTAGATAAAAGACAATTATTACACTGACAATGATTAGTCATAAAAGGAAGAGGAGAGAGAGAGAGAGAGAGAGAGAGAGAGAGAGAGAGAGAGAGAGAGAGAGAGAGAGAGAGAGAGAGAGAGAGAAACAAATGCCCCCATCTTTCTGCTCAATTCAATTTTGTATAGCACTTTTAATGATGGACAAGCAGCTTTACAGAAATATATTCTAAATTCAAGATATACATTTTAAATGTTCATCCCAAGCCAGAGGATACAGTGGAGAGGAAAAACTCCCTGAGTTGTGACCCCAGAGTGTGTGATTCTATATAATGTCCTTTCTATAACTGTGTACTATAAAGCCATTAGAGCAAACCTGTTTGCATCACTTACTCATCATCATAAGGTCATCTTTATGGTTTGTAAGTTTCACCATCTGCAGCAATCTCATGGTTGTTCATGTGGAACCCTCAGCCACAGTGAGTGGGCTCCAAATGTTAAGATCAGAAGTAGGGAATCAGGATGGATCTCTCAGGTACAGAGCACAGAAGTGAAATCTCAGTACTAGCATGTGTGGAAAAAGAGAAAGAGAGATAGAGAGACTATTGGATACAAACTCCATAAGAACAGGCCGTAAAGTATGGTGGTAAGTCATTGGTGCTTTGGAGCTGTACTGTGACTGATGATCTAGAGGCTCTTGTAAAGATTGATAGGATAGAACATTTCTTTATGTTAAAACATTTCTCTCTCTCTTTTTTTTAAAGAAATACTTACTTACTTACTTACTTACTTACTTACTTACTTACTTACTTACTTACTTACTTACACTAATAGCTGCTAACAATACTGAAATGAAATACAGTAGGATTGGCTTACTTTAAACTTATTACAAATTGCTGGTAATCAGAGAAGTAGCGAAAGCCATATGATTGGTTTAAATACTGAATGAAGAGAGTGATGACATGTTTTTAGAGGCACAAATCAGCTGTGATCAGGAGTTCTGTAATGCACCTCGGGTTACAAGCTATAATGGGGTGGCTAACCTGAGCTCTTTTTAAGTTCAATGAAATCTATTTACTATATACTGTACAGATTTCCAATTCCTTTCAATGCAGATGTTCAGTTCCAAACACTCAACTCAGGTCATTGTCCAAAGAAAATGATTAATAATAAATCCAATAAGTTACCAATAAATGGCCATAAAATAAATAATAAAAGCCGGTAAAATTATACTGAACAAAATTATAAATGCAACACTTTTGTTTTTCAAAGATATAAGACTTTTACTATGTAAACAAAAGGCCTATTTCTCTTAAATATTGTTCACAAATAGGTATAAATCTTTGTTAGTGAGCACTTCTCTTTTGCAGAGTTAATCCATCAACCTCACATGTGTGGCATATCAAGATGCTGATTAGATGATATGATTATTGCACAGGTGTGCCTTAATCTGGCCACAATAAAAGGCCACTCTAAAATGTGCAGTATTACTTTATTGGGGGTCCGGAGGGGTCCAAAAACCAGTCAGTATCTGGTGTGATCACCATTTGCCTTTGGTCACGATCTCCTCATTGTATCTTTGTGCATTAAAATGACATCAATAAAATTCACCTGTGCTTGTTGTCCATAACATACGTCTGCCCATACCATAACCCCACCGCCACCATGGGCCACTCGTTCCACAATGTTGACATTAGCAATCAGCTCACTCACATGATGCCATACACGCTGTCTGCCATCTGCCCTGTACAGTGAAAACCGGGATCCATCCAAGTGACAGATGCCATGGAATGTGAGCTTTCTCTCACTCAAATCGGTTACGACGATGAACTGCAGTGAGCACAACGAGCATGCAGATAAGCTTCCCTGAGAAAGTTTCTGACAGTACGTGTAGAAATTCTTTGGCTATGCAAACCGATTGTTGCAGCAGCTGTCCGGGTGGCCGGTCTCAGACGATCTTGGTGGTGAAGATGCTGGATGTGGAGGTCCTGGGCTGGTGTGGTTACACGTGGTCTGAGGTTGTGAGGCAGGTTGGATGTACTGCCAAATTCTCTGAAACGCCTTTGGAGAAGACTTATAGTAGAGAAATGAACATTCAATTCACGGGCAACAGCTCTGGTGTACATTCCTTCAGTCAGCATGCCAATTGCAAGCTCCCTCAAAAGTTGTGACATTTGTGACATTGTGCTTTGTGATAAAAACTGCACATTTGAGAGTGGCCTTTTATTGTGGAAAGCCTATGGCACACCTTGATATGCCACACCTGATGGATTTAGACACATTTGTGAACAATATTTGAGAGAAATAGGCCTTTTGTATAAATACAATGTCATGTCAAAGGTCTTTGAAACAAAAGTGTTGCGTTTAGAACTTTGTTCAGTATAAGTACTCAGTTTAAACCGTTGCAGGTCTTTATGTAGATGGTGTTCATGGAAGCCAAACAAAATAGCTACTTCATCACGAATGCAAAAAAAAAACAAAATAGTACCTTTAGAAAGAAGTTGGTAGCACACAGTACACACGTCAAATCCAGAGAAGATTCAATGGAGAAAACCGACAGAGCCTTGATACTTTGCAGAATTCTATTTTGCCAAACTTTGTGCCTGCGAGTTGAGCTAGCTATCAGCCAATCCATCAGCAAGTTCCATGTACATGGCGCAGGAAACAACATCTTAAGTCTCTGTTCACCGGAGGAGATATCCTCCGGAGTGTTTCCTTCCACACGGGACAGAAACTAACGCTACACTGAGTGTTTGTGTTGAACACCTAACTAGATGTGTGATACTTATCAAAGCACAGATTGTACAATGACCATTTCAAGTGCACCAGCTCTATTTCCATCACCTTTTCTCCCTTTCTTTCTCGCTCCATGCACGGCACACCCAGCATGAAAATATGACATGACACGTGACTGGTACCTTATGTAAACTTACAAATAAAATCATTTTCATTAGCATTTTTAAAGTATTTTAACAAAAAGCATTTCACAAATTATTAACTCGTATTAATCACAGTTACCACAGTAATCAAATAAGGATATCACATGACTTCCTTAACTCACTCATTGCTGGCCAATGAATTTTAGCTTTCACAACATTAACTTATGAAACAAGTATTTATAATAAACTTAATAAACTATTTGTCCATACAATGAATTTAAAATAAATATTAATTTATTTGTGCACAAATTTGTCGGTCCTGTTGACAAGTCTTAGTTAACAGAGTTGTTGAGCTGACGGATGCAGCCGCAAACTTCATTAATTAACGGTGTAAAAAAAATAAAATAGAAAGTGAGTATAAGATGTATGGGCACACGGTGGCTTAGTGGTTAGCACGTTTGCGTCACACCTCCAGGGTGTTTTCCCGCCTCCGCCTTGTATGTGCGGAGTATGCATGTTCTCCCCGTGCCTCCGGGGTTTCCTCCGGGTATTCCGTTTTCCTCCCCGGTTCAAAGACATGCATGGTAGGTTGATTGGCATCTCTGGAAAAAATGTCCGTAGTGTGTGATTGCACGAGTGAATGAGAGTGTGTGTGCCCTGTGATGGGTTGGCACTCCGTCCAGGGTGTATCCTGCCTTAATGCTCGATGACGCCTGAGATAGGCACAGGCTCCCCGTGACCTGAGGTAGTTCGGATAAGCGGTAGGAAATGAGTGAGCGAGAGAGTGAGTATAAGCTGTAAGAAATAAAAAATGTGGTAGTGAAAATAAAAAGATGAGAGTGAAGATCTTAATGAAGAACAAGAAGTTTATTCCAGCATAGCAGTGACAAAATACATGAAGTACTTTGGGTTCATCGGAGTCAGTAAGAACCCAGAGCAAATCCTACTCAAGCATTATATACAGTGTAGCGATTTTGGCTCGCGAAGCAAGGTAAATATTTGAGTAATTATAACACGTTATAGTTACTCTAAATATTTTAACCTAAGTTGAAATTAACGGTAATGGAATTAACGTTACACTTATTTGGTCTGTTCGAAAACGAAGATGAAAATAAAATAAAACAAAAGAAATTAAAATTGGGGAAAGGGAGGAAGAGACTGGAAAGACGACATTAGAGAAAGGAAGGAAAGGAATGGCAAGCTTAAACTTCAAAATTAATCACACCCTAACTGGGAAATCGTCACAGAAACTTAAATTCACCTTAAGATTCAATGAAAGATTCTTACTTAAAATTACGCATCTAAATTGGTTGGTAAAGGAAACGGTTACTTGCATTGGCTTACTGCACAAGAGTCCGGATGCAACAGAGAAATCTCTGAAAAGTCAGTTAGGGTGGGGTCAGACGTTCTTCCAAGTTCTCCTGAAGATCAGAGCAGTTGTCGTTCTTGGACGTGAAGCTTGCTGGAACTTCTTTGAAGGAAGTTGTAGTCGTCTCCAAGCTGTTCCGAAAGTCTGACCACGGATTGGTGGTGTTTGTGAAAATTTAAAGGTTACGAACTCCACCCATCTTTGGGGAGATGACCAATACTTCAGTCAAGGTTTTGGAGGGAAAAACTCCCATTGTTTCAGGTGTCTGTGGGCGTGGTTTAGCTATCAAACTTTTACATGACTTTAAAGTTTTATCCAGGGTGTATTAAGACGGTATGGCGCCTTTCGTGCTCAAATAAAATACACCATTGTTTGAAAAACGAGTGACCGATAATTTTGTGGTCATTTGGATACTAAACATGAAGGGAGTGTAAAGGCAGCAGTATAAAGGCAGCGGTACATTACATACACAGATCAGTAATCGAAGGGTAACTGATGTTAATACGCTATTGTGTTCTTATAAAGGCAAAGAAACAAAAATGAAACATAAAACAAGATGCACTTTCATTAGGGAAGTAAAAAGAAAATGATAGCTTCGTATACATTCTGACATCAGACCTTAAAGGGGCATACAGCATTAGAACAGGGATACATTAACATGCCATGATCAGTAATTAGAGTATAACTGATTTTAAAATACAATGTTGTTTTCTGACACATGAATAAAATACACCCTTGTCAGGAAATTAAGGAGCAAATAATAAGTCAGGCAAGCCTTCCTTAAAAGAAGAACACATTACAAAAAGGGTTATAAGAATGAGAACCTTAGAGTACCTTATCTTCGGGTTTTATTAGTAAAAGGAATGTCTCATTGTGTTTTGTGTGTGTGTGTGTGTGTTTGTTGAGGGCCTCTATGAGAGTAGATGTTGAAATTTAAGGTGCCTGGGACGTGAAATCTAAAATGACCTGTACCAGACGCTACATACAGTTTTCCCTTTTGGTAATTTAAATGAAGTTATGCTTTGAATGTGTATTGAGTGTAATAACTGAATGTCTCCCAAATAGATGGGCTACACCTTGTTGTCAAGCTGATTGTGTTTAAATGTTAATCATGGTTGCTTACACCTTGTCTTGGTATTGTTACAATTTTTATCAACCAAATGGTCACTTTAAATGGTAATCGCGGTCACGTGGACCTTGGCTTGGTATTGTTATCAACCAAGTGGTCACTTTAAATGGTAATCGCAGTCACTTAAACCCTTTGTTCGTGGTGATCCCTGATGTCCTGCTGCTGTTCCCATATTTATAATTGAATCAAGTGTATACATTTAGAGTCCTAAACGTATTACCTTATGATACTTGAACCTTTTTAGGAATGAGCTCTTTTAGATGTGTACCTTGGAGTGGAATTTGGGTGCAATTTCTGTAATTTCTTACAAAGCCAAAAATCAGTAAAACATTCAGTACAGCCTATAAGCAAAAAACAAAATTTGACATTAACAGAAGCATGACTAAGAGGTACACAGAAACCTGGACATAAATAGTGTTGTAAATCAATTTATTTATATGCAGAAAAGTCAACAACATTAACAGGATAATTAGTTGTACCAGCTTTCAAATAAGAGTATGTTAACCTTGATTAAATACACATGGCTAAAACTTCCAGAATCATCACTGCTAATTCTCATACACTAAGATGGCCTTACCAAAAAATGAAGGATTGATGCTTATGGAACAGTAGAAACCCTTAAAGTTATTTATCTTTAGATACTTTGTTTGTTGAATATTAAACCATTCAGGAAAATTGCACTTTTAAAAATAGAGCTTTCCTGACGTTCTGTATTTGCCCAATAGAAGAGTTACCTGCAAAAACAGCACTCTGTAAAACATTTGAAGAACAACAAACCGTTTATTTTATGCTCAAGTTGATATCAATGCCATTATTATTTTTTTTTATTTTATCTCTATCTCTATTTTATCTCGATGTTTTGAAATGACATGTTTATTGTGGTACTTTTGTCACATACATTCACAGTGAAATATTTTCTTCACATATCCCAACTTTGAAAGCACAGGTTCATTCATGATATAGTGCCCCTGAAGCAGTGAGGTTATGGTCCCATATCCCACATCCCAGAGCTTTAACTACTTTTAAATGTGTGAAATAGTTTAAACTGACATGATAGAACACTTAACATATAAATTTTTTCATAACACAACGTTTTTTCTGAAATAAATTCGTATTGTGTTTGAATTTACTGATAATAATAATAAGAAGATCCAGCTATCTATTCAAAGCTAATCTTCTATTATAACCATTCCCATATTTCTGGTTCTATATACTGTAGACCCATTCCTTTTAAGAGTGTGAGCACTTATTTCTTTATAAAATGACATTAATGCAAGTATTAGACATCAAAACAATATCAAAATCATTTTTTAATGCTTTTCCGGTCACCTTTATGTGTCAACTCGATTCCATTAAAGCAGCACCTGGCTTACTATTTTTAAGCTTATATTCAATACATTAGTCTTAGCTCACCAATTCTTTGCAGATTTTACAGTTGAGGGCATAACAGAGTCGTTCATCATTTGTGAATCAGCCATCACTAACTCACATGTTCAGTCAATTCTTTTCCTACTCCTGCCATCTTACAGCATATCCGGTGTAGCTCTCTGACAACACTTTTCCGCTAAAAAGGTGAAGAAAAAAACTTTAATGACACTCCATTCTTAGAATTTTGCCGTACTCTTTCTCTCTGACCTTTTGTAAGCATCAATTGAACACCGCACCGGTAAATGGGTTGCTCTGATAATTACTTGGATTAGGATTTCAACACCGAATGCCGGCACCCAACCAGGAAGTTCTCCCTGAAGGCTCATTAACACCAAGCTAACACAGGATATGATCTCAGTGTGTATAGAAAGGGATGCAGGAGAGGAAATGTGAGTCATCAGAGCAGATGATTGCATAGAGATTCATGTAGCGTATGCACCGTTGATGACTGTGTGGACATTTTTGGTGGTGTAGAGTTTTATTCCTCCACCTGTTTAATAGAGAAAATCTAAAACATTAGGCAAAACGTGTGTCAAAAACAGCTCATAGTCAGTAGGAGCAAACAGGTACAGGAGCCGAGCAGATAGGCAGTTTTGATATTGGGGTCATTATTGTACGTTATAATATGGTTATTTGCAATATTTTGCATCTTCTTGCTTTCTGGATAAAAAGTAAAAGTTTATCTAGAAAACAGAATTCTGTCTTCGATAAATGATGTTTTCTTGTCACATGCTTCCAAACAAAACATCACTGACATGATGAATTAAAAATTAAACCCATGTTTACTTTGAAATTTACTTTTGAATCTTAAATATAACTTGACAAAGAGGTTCAAAACAGCTATTTCATGACCTACGATTTTAAAGTGTTAGCACAAGGATAACATTAGCAGCAGTGAAAACCAAACATCTGAAATGGATGAAACAGCCAAAGATGCTACTGAAGTGAGGAGGAAAAGTAACTGAAAAACTGCGAAATTTATAATTTCTGAAAATCCAAAAACATCCTTAAAAAAAGAGAAATCAATGTTACCATTCGAGGGATTTTAGAGGCAAATGGAAATACAATTGACACGAATGAGCTCTACTGTCTTTACTCCTATTGGTAGTCGCTGCAAATAGTCGCTCCATATTTGCATAAAGTTAAACTTTTACTTTCCGCCACACTATAATATTTTGCAAGGCTAACTTTTAAAGCAGTATTGTCCTATTTGATGTTTTAAATTCCTTTTCATTTGTTACAATAAACCAAAGTATCTGGCATCAAGGACTCTTTCCTTTCACTCGAGTCCTTGCAACATACTGTAACTATGAGGTACTTTTGTCATATTTAATATGGTGGAAAAGTTCATGAATAGCTGTTCGATTCCTTTGAATACCTTTGAAATCAGATTGAAAAACTATTTAATTTCAGAACACTAAGTTTGGTTTTCTTAGAAAATTGACTAACTACACTGTATAAGCTTTACAGTATTACAACCGCTGTATCTTTATAGGATGCATTAAACACTTTGTCCATAAATATTTATACCATATAATAAAATTTTCTCTCTTTGAAATGAACAGACCAAACAAAGTATAGGAATGTGCTGGGAGGAAAGAAATGCTGTAAAAACACTAAGAAAGACCAAGTGGAGAATGAAAAAAGTAGCTGAACGAATGTCACACATGATGAATAGCCCTTTGGAGGTATGTGCCTCTTCAGGGCTGCTCACCCTTTTAGCATGCAGAGAACAGAAAGGCAGCTCGAACAAGAGATTTGAGAAACGTGATTCTATTTGGTTGCCTCCACATCCTTCCTCCTACACGATCCTTGTTAGAAGTCCTAAGGGTAAAATAGCCATCAATATGAACATAGTCACCTTAGTTTTAGTAAACACTCATTCACTTTGTACCAAGCATGAATTCAAGGAGATGATATTTCCTGCTATATCTCCGGTGCTGTTAACATTCAATGCCAGATGCATTCATTGGCTACCTCAACCTGAATGAACTGATCTTATCCATAATCTCCTTTCTAATTAAATAAAGGATAAAACAGAAGCATTGTACAGTACAAGATATTTAAGAAACACTTCAACCCAAAAGACCACTAAAAATACACAGAAAAGACTGATTAATCAAAGCAGCTTTACAGAAATATGTCAATTCAGGATATAAATGATCAGTTTAAATTCTTTCCATAATGAGCAAGTCAGAGGTGATGACATCAAGCTAGAACTACGTGAGATGATATGAGGAGGGAACCTTGAGAGGAACTAGGAAATTTAATATTAAGTTATCATCACAATCAGAATGGGTTTCCTTTTGAATCTGGTTTTTGTCAAGGTTCCTTACGTATATTGTCTCAGGAAGTTTTCCCCTTGTCATTTTTGCCTCTTGCTTGCTACAGTAGGCATAAATTTCAATTTAATATTTAGAATTTATACTCTGAATTTTTCTATTTCTTTAAAACTGCTTTTCTTCAATGTCCATTGGTAAAAACTCTATAAAAATAAAATTAAACTGAACTGAATTGTGTGCAGTGCAGTTTTAGTTACAGCTCATTTTCCAATATAGACTTAAGAGAATTCTTCCCACAGGCTAATATGTAGAGTATCTATACATTTCCATGTGACATGTCAACATCCAGTCTTCTTTCAACCTATGAATTTAACACTAGATGACAGTGAGCTCCAAAACTCTGAGAGCACTAATGCGAATATGACAAGAAATGTAATACAATAATTTTCATTACAAATGATTTTACTGACATTTTGAGTAAGAATCTTCAGTAAGAATCTTAAAGTTAAATCTGAAATATTGACATGAATTTGAGAGTTTCTTAGTATTTAATTTGTCCCTTTTTGTTTTACTAAGAGTGTGCATTTGAGCTTTGCATGGACACCAGCAAGTTTGTATAATCCATTTTAGATCAGATCAATCAGAGACACATCTGATTACACGCTTCAGTAGAAGAGATTAGACTTGAGGAAAATCAGACCTTTTTAGTAGTTTATAGCGCAATTAAACAGGATCGATATCACACATTTGCTTACATTTAACTTTTAAACAGAATCTGGGAAGTGGGATGTGGTAGCTCAGTGGTTAAGGTGTTGGGCTACTGATCGGGAGGTCGTGGGTTCAATCGAACCCCAAGTCCACCAAGCTGCCACTGCTGGGACCCTGAGCAAGGCCCTTAATGCTCAGTTGTAAGTCAGTCTGGATAAGGGTGTCTGCTAAATGCCGTAAATGCATCATGAATAATAAATATACAAGAAAATGGAAATTTACTTTCTTTGTTGTAAATATTAAAAAATCATCTGTTTATTTCCATGTCTAACATCATTCAGTATGATCTCACAGTCCTGGAGCACCAAAAAAAATGCATCTTCATAAATATCTAGAGTTGTCATAAAATGTTTACAAATTTTAACATCTAAAATCTTGAAAACTGTGAAGCATTACGAATTACATTTTACTGAAATCAAAAGATCGAAATGAATTGTGAGGTCAGATTTTGTATAGTAAGATGAATCAAAACTTATTCTCCGAATCTTAAAGCATCCCAACATTGTTGAAGAACATCTTTATATGTTGTACCTGAGGAACTGGTTTGTCTCTCTGGCCATTAGACTGTACATCTCAGGTATGGCAGAATGGAAACTTACAATCTGAGGAGTGACTTAGTATGGTTTTTCAGCTGTATTTAATTATCTTTACTTGCTGCTACTGTACAATTTACATTTTATTTTTCACTAAAAACAAATGACCTCATTTGCATATATTAGTGGGGGTGGATGGGGTTGGGTGAATGTTACTGTTTGTGATAATCCTGTTTTTCTGTATGTTGCTACTGGATGTTTAAATTTCTTCCTGGATCAATAAAGTATCTATCTATCTATCTATCTATCTATCTATCTATCTATCTATCTATCTATCTATCTATCTATCTATCTATCTATCTATCTATCTATCTATAGTAGAGTAAACAGCACAGTGAACACATTTTATTACTTCGTTCAAAGAAAATTTTAGAACATAGTGCCTCCTACCTCTGTGAATGTGTATCTGTGTGTATCTGTGTGTCTGTGTGTGTATGTGTGTGTGTGTGTGTGTGTGTGTGTGTGTGTGTGTGTTGTATCTTATTGCACTTCTGATCAGAATGCACTGAGGAAGATTACAGAGTCAGAATAAATTGAGAGCGCTCACCCTATAAAACCAATCCTGCCTCCAGACAGGCCAGATTTGTTCACTTTTGTATTACAAGGCATAACTTATATTAAACAAAACAGAAACCAGAGCTTTCTCCTTGGATGAAAACATCTGTTCCCTGCTTTGGGGAATGCAGAAATAACCAAGAACAGAACATAAAGTAATAACCATGAGCAAATCAAGTATCAGGGTCTATTCTCTAACTGTAGGTCAAGCACTGTTGGCTTTAAAATCAAATCAGTTCACATCAGACAACTTCTTTTTCCACTGGCAATTTTCGACTCCATCACTCCTTCTTCACTCCATACTGCAGAATTATTGCCCTATCAAAACAAATGTAAAGTCTGTATACTGTACACACAATTCCGAATGTCATATCCATCGCATACTGTAGCATTTAGAACATGCCACATTTTGAAGCTGGGATATTAGGTATACAAATAAGTACACACAATAAGCATTTATGAATGGTTATAACACTACACTTGACTATACTACACTAATAGTTGCTGGTGTCCAAATGACTCATGTACTTTAAACAGTATAAAACATTATTAGATTTTTTTTATAAACACTGATATTGATATTGTTTATCATGTACAGACTGAAAATATCAGATGGTATGAATATCAACAGATAAAATGTCATCTACAATTAATGTAATCTGTGAGATGTGTTTTGTAAATGCTATTGATTTTCTTCAGCTGCTCCCGTCAGGGGTCATCAGAGCAGAGCTGCTGTATGATGATATGGCACAGGTTTTATACCAAAAGCCCTTCTGAGAATGTAATATCTAAAAATATTGTAAATGATTAGCACCTTAACAAAGAGGCTAACGTCTTTTGAAATCATATGAATGCATGAAAAATATCCTTCAGACGTTCGAATATTCTGACTAATAGTTCAAATAGAATGATTTTAATAAGGTTTGATATGTTGTCAGAATTCTGAGACCACACCAAAAATCTGGGATTATATTTATTTATTTAGTTTGTTTAAAACTGGACATGAATGGAAATATTTAAAGCATTGAAAAATAAATCTTCAAAGTCATGCATATTTACTATTCAAGATTTTGTAGTATTTAAGGTTAGATGTGTGAACAAATATGTGTCATCGAACATAAGGTTTACACAAACTGGAATCCAAGCAGAGCTCGAGTGCATTCACTGTCATTGAATATCTGATGGCTTTGGCAGGAAGGAATTTATATCAAAACCTGAACCAATAAAAAATTACACTGATGCTCAACTAGCTAGCAAGATCTTCGGGTGTTGTACAGTTTTGAAAGCTATGTATTAAACACAAGATATTGCAGTGTTCAGTACTGATTACCTGTTGTGTTAAATACATCTAAGCGCTGCTACAGCATATAGGAAACATAAATAATAATGTGGAAGAGGCATCTTTTCTAGATAGCTTAATATTTTGCTACAAACATGTACGAGTGATCACGAAAAAACAGCTAATGTACCAAACAATCTTTCAGCAATTAGCTTGTCAGCTAACTTTACATTTCTTTATATACTATTGATAATGGAGGTGGTGTTCATTCCATCAAAGCTCCCTTGCTTTATTAGCATAATTATTTATGAATACGTTTCTCAATCCAAATCATTTGCAAAATAATTATTTCACCAGATGATTTCTTTACTCCCTAGATTTTTTTCTTGATATTTATTTTTTAATTAAGGGAATTATTACTAGGTGGGGAATGGGGATGATTGACACATTTTTCTCACTGCCTGATGTTTTTGTGTTCAAACTCTGATATGTAGACACCAAGATCCCATATTTAAGGTGGTTGCAGCTCAGCGGTTAAGATGTCTGACTTCTGAGCGTAAAGTCATGAGTTTAAATCCTTTCACTGCCAAGCTGCCAGTCGTGGGACCTTGAGCAAAGCAACTGCTCTATTGTATAAATGAAGGAAATGTAAGTGGATAAGAGCGTCTGCCAAACGTCGTAAATGTAAACAGCTGTCTACTTCAAATAGCAGCCATTTCATCCTCACAGTAATGTATAACTCCATGTGTTCTTGAATCGATAGTAAATGCAAGGAGTTCTACTGTTACAACTAACTCAGTACTGGCTTAAGTGGTAGAATTTGCATTAGAAAAGCATATATGAACATGATTTTTAATATATGTGCGTGTGTGTGTGTGTGTGTTTGTGTGTGTGGGCTTTATGAAATCTGCTGATTTTTCTAAACCATCCTGTTTTCTCTCCCAGCAAGTCAAAGACTGAAGAATATTCCTTTAATATCACTGCATGCATCCCGAATAGCTCCTTTGTCTTCACTGCATTTACACATTCTGTGATCCTTATTAATCACTGTATGCTAATTTAATTCATCTCTCCTCCACCGTAGACAACTGGCCGAGCAGATAATGCTTGTGCTTTAATGGTTTGAGACAAACATGTAAATGAATGAAGAAATTACGATCCATAATAAATCGTGTTCTTTATGCGTAGGCATTTGAGGATAATATTTGATGATGATATTACTCAGCAGGCAAAGGTTTATTAGTTGTTTGTGTACGTTTCTTCAATTTCTATATATCACTGCTACTAAAGCAATGCCTCTCAGTTACTTTCCCAATGGTCTTTCAGCCGTATTTTAGCCTCGAACTCACTCCAAGCTAGTTGCCTCGATGCTTTTCATGGACCAGATCTGATGCATGCTGTCTACATGCTGTGTAGATTCTTCATCCCAAGGGTCTGTGTGTGTGTTTGTATCTGTGTGTGCTCATGTGTGTGAGTGTGAGAGAGGTGATACTCCACCTCACAAGGTAATATGTAATAATTTAATAATACATAATAAATTCCAAATATGACTGATTTGCCCTGAAGTTTTTCAAAGTCGCACCTCTGTTTGTTGTCTCCTCATTCCATAATGCACTGTATACTGTGTAAAGCTAAATAATTGTCTTTGTCATGACTGACAGTTGTTTGTTACACAGTTGTTTGTTATATTAGTCTAGCTGCTGTAGTAGGTTTGGGTTGAGATTTAAACAGAATGATTAAACTGTTTCTTGTTGTTTTGTTCTTGAACGAATCAGTGTTTTTGAACAATTCTTTTAATTGAATGAATCACTCGTTCACGACTAATATTTTTTGTTCATTTACTTCCCTTCTCTTCTATATAAAACAAAAAAATGACTGCTATGGCAGCTTGTGAACGAAGTGCATTCGAGTGCAGACTATGAAGGAGCATGTCGTCGGTTGGATGTTTTGAATGAATCCGTCCCTTACGTTGAGTCTGTACAAGAGAGTTCGACCTGCTGATTGTAAATTAAATGGTACGTGCAGCTTGTGAACGAAATGAAAAAACTGGGTGAACAAACGATGATATGCTGTGATATATGATTAGCTCGTTCAGATCGATTCGACAGAAAGAGAAAGAGATGAGAACAGTGTGTTTTTGTGCAGGTTTATTTTGAGCTTAAACAAATCAGGATATCTCATTTGTGATCATTCTCCTGCACTGGCAGTCATGGCAGTCCTAATAAATCCTAATACTAATAATCATAATAAATTTGCTTGTATCTTGGAGATCCTATCTCTCGGCTAGTCGGCATTAAGTAGCGCAGGTTGTTCTCTAGTCCATACCTGAAGATGTCCTTTAGAGCCTTCTCTCCAAAGTTGACCTGGTTACACAGGTCCACGAATACCTCAGCATATTCCTCGACTGGGGAATCCTCCTGTCGTAGGCAAAGCAAGATCTCTGCTGGATCCATTTGTGGTTAGTCGTTCTGTCACGGCGAGGCAAAGGTGAATGAGGATCCAAATGCAGTAAAGAGATTTAATGACCAAAACAAGGAAACAGGTACACAGACAGGCAGGCAAAACAAGACCGAACACAGAGCTGACAGGAAACAGGAACATGGAAGTGAACAGACAACATACTACACCAAATAATGACTAACACCAGAGAAGTGGACAAACAGAGTGAACAAGAACCCATCACATGGCAGAGACAATCAAAGACTAGGACAAAACACCTGGGGAAGAGATTGAGTGCAATTAATGTCCATGGTAACAAATAAGTGGGCGGGGCAAACAATTAACAGCAGGGAATGACAGCAGACAGAAACAAAGGAAAACACAGACAGACTCATTACAAAAACATGGAGGTTTTAAATGAATGTATTGAGTGAATGAAGCATTCCTGACTTACTTATAATATCTAAAGAAGAAATGACCACCGCTAGATGTTTCTAATCTAGCCTTAAAGTGTTCGTTTACTCTGATTCATGTTCTTTTAGAGAACTTCACTCTAAGGTGGTTTTCACACTGCTCACGTTCGCTGTGGTCTGAATATGAGTGCGTTTGTTCCCGGCGCCCTGCACCATTGGTTTTGTTCCAGACTCGAATGATTCATTTGTGTTTGTTGTACATCATCACAAACACAGAAAGAGAACACAACCATATCGCCTCAATATATACAGTATATATTTTCGATTTTGCTGTTATAATACATCGTAAAGCATCTCATCTCTTCTGTATCCCACAATGCCACTCATGCTACATGTCTGTTGTGGAACCTAATGACATTGTCATCGGCCAAAACATATGCGCCAGTTCCTGAAAAAGTCCAGAACAGAGCTGAGTATGAGTTGCTTTCAGGTTCACTGGAATCAGAACACCGTTCCAGCATAACAAACTCATTCCACCTCATACAGGTAATCTCCAGTTCAGTTCCGCAGTGTGCTTCCTGGTCCTCATGACAGCTTTCACATTACTGATGTTTAAGGCTGTGTTTCAGACTAAAGTGCCAGTGTTAAAGCCTCCTAAGTGCTAATCAAAATATACACCTCGTCCTCCAAAATTCTATCGACTCTAAAGATATTTTTGTTTATTTCAAGTGATTGTGGTTGTGAGATCTTTATGATTATCCTGCATCTGGTTCTGTTACAACCAACCCTATATTACAATCAGTGCCAGTCTCCAGTACTACAGTTTCTCCTCTTTACACTTTTCACTTTTTTTAAGTGACATAAGGATGATTTATGTTGTGCTAAGTGATTTTGTAGTTCGGTTACTTCTAGTACATTAGTGTCATATAATGTTACTGACGTCAATCCAACAAACCTTACTCAAATATGTGAGTTTTATTATGTCATGGAATTGTTATAAGCATTCATAAAACAATGATAAAGAGCAAAATGAAACTCCATTTGCTTAAGAGCCAGAAAAAATCCCTTGTTAATTGTTTTAATTTTCCATTCAGAACATTTATAAAAATAAAAGTAAACATCTTCATGGTACATTAAAATAACTCTCTCTTATAATGAGCTAGTTTAAACCATCACTATTATGTAAATCACTAGAAGTCTCTTATCAGGAGGTTGTCGTGTACTCTATTCATCAGGAAGTGTCTCACAACCAAACATCAATAATTATCATTCAACACGGGTGTTAGGTAAACTTTATGTCAAAAAAATAAAAATCAAGAATAATATTATCTGATGCCTTTGTTATTGAATGTATGTTTCCCAGTTGTTATGAAAGGTTTATAAAGGTATAATTTGACGTTATAAACGTTCTCCTTGCGATTGAGAAAGTATTCCTGAAACTAAACACATCTCTTTTGGTAATCTTTGCAAAAAGAACAGTCTCAGAGGATTCACCTTTTCTTTTCTTTTCTTATTCATTACCTGCCTGGAAACACATTTATATGGTGAGACACACTGTCTTTCAGCTACACACACTTATACACATACACACACACTAATTAATTAACGGTTTTCCAAGGACAGAGTTTTGAGAGACAGGTGCGTAAAGGGGACCCGTGTGCACAGGGAGTATGTAGGAGTGATGAAAGAAATGAACAAAGAAGGAGGCAGACCCCAATAATTGCTGCCTTAAGGGAGAAAAATACACTTTTCATCTGATTTTTCTGAGGTTTAGTCTGATTGACCACTAAAACTGAAACCCAGGAATTATATACAGGCACCGATCAGTAATGAACTGAGTTTCAACTCTGAATAAATTTTCCTGTAGCAAATGAAATAAAATCCTAAAGCTGACGATATGTTTGTCCGTGTGTTTAAGAGATTTATCGGCTTTCCGTCAAACATACAAATGAGGACATACATGTATAAATGCAAAGGAATATTAGAGAAATTGTGAGAGAGACAGATAATAACTACAGGTGGTACAGGAAAGCACAAGAAAATGAGATCGTTTTCACTTGGGGAAGTAACAGGAAGCAGGAGACAGACAGGGTTTCTTTCTTTTTTCTTTCTTTTGTTTTTGAATCAAAACATATCAGATGATAAGCATATGAGCATCATTAGATTACAAGATTTCAGCTGTTTAGCATCCTTTCTTTCTACTTCAGATTCTGTTTTGAGATCCTCAGCATCCACGATAAAAAAACAAAAACAAAAACAAAAAAACATCTAAGCACTTGAAACTTCAAATCGTAAAATTACTCCCACACAGGTCACTAGCTGCTTTTGACAAAAAAAAAAAAAGAAAAAAAAAAGAAAATCTGTAAAAATTTGAATAATGTATTATTTATTATTCATCTCTTTTGTGTATTCTTTCCTGAGGCTATTGGATTAACAATAATCGCCACCCCATCTCTCTGACACAGACATTTTCCTGTATCTTTAACTCATAAATCAAGGAGCTAAAGCCAGCTTCTGTAGACTCTGGATCACAACTAAGTGTAGGCGTAGATTGTATAACGTCTGTGCATTATAATATACAGTTATTAGCTTTGCAAAGCAGGAATTAGAAGCCATTCATTTTTCATTTCAATTCACTCTGAAAAGGAACGGTACTGCTCCAGCTTTCCACAAGCCCTTTTCAGTAAGTCAGTTAGAATGAAATAAAGGAAAAGTTAACTCTTCTTACCGGTATGCTGGCTTTCTGTCTCTGGACTTATCAGACATTTTCAATCAGTATAAACAATTGGAAATATTTTTTGTCCATAAGCTTGTTATAATATGAGTCACTGTTGGCATTCAGTGTGAGAGGTTTCTCCCTTAACCTTACAAACATCTTTAAACTTTAGATGCTTATGAAAAACTCATTAACATAAATTCTAGACTGTCTACTTTCATCTGAGACATTAATTAATCACCACTATAGAGTGTGACATGACAAAGAAAATCAATGCTGAAGATCGACAAAGCAAAACAGGTATGAAATCTAGATTCAGGCCACTGTTAAAAAGAGTTAATAAGGTTCTTTACATGGATAGAATACTCTGCTTAAAGCACTGATAAATTCTGCATTTAACCAGAAATGTGTGTATTTATTATTGTTTTGTATTATTCACTTAATCTTTTAATTAAAAATACGCCAACATTTGAATCTTTCTCTGACTGCAAGCATTCGAATAAACACCCAATAGAAGTGTAGTATAATACAGAATATCTACTGCATACATAAGTCCTGAGACCTTTGATCAAACAAATCAGTTTAATTGTAAAAATACAGATCCATGTTTATAACCTGGCAGCTTATAATGTATCACTTAACAACCACACGATTTAATTGGCTTGTATGTCAAACTGAGACATATGAAAAGATTAGATGATTTTTTTCCACCAATAGCCTCTCTTAATTTCTTTCCTCATTAAGCTTGTAATTTTGTTTGACTCATTTGCTCATTTGAAAGTTCATCAAGTGCATGGTACTGTACCATTGTGTTGATAATAAGGGATTCAAAGAAGCGCAGCACCCCCAAGTCCTTAGGAAAAAGTAAAGATTTATTAATTTTAATTATGATCCCCAATGCAACACTAACTCCATTAACACACACACACACATACACACACACAGACACACACACACACACACACACACACACACACACACACACACACACACACACACACACACACACACACTCAACTACCAGACTCAAAAACACACCCAAACACTTATACATGCGTCTCTACAGCACCACCCATATTAAACCTTCTTTAAACCTCCCTAAATCTCCACACAATATACAGTAGTGTGTAACATACAGTATGTACAGTACAGTACAGTCGGCGCTATTTTGTGTATTTGTCCTGTAGTGTTTTGTCTTGCACTGTTCGCACTACTGTAAGTGACTAGAACAATTTGGTCCTGGAGAAACGTCATCTCATTTCATTATGTACTGCATCAGTATATATAGTTAAAATAACAACAAATCCTTATTGACTTGACTTGAATTGAATTGACTTGAAGAATTTAGGAATACACAAATATTTCTTTTTAAAATGAAAAACTATATTACTGGTCACTTTATTATGGAGTACTATACACACCCCTGTGCCAATTATTTATACAATTATCCAGTCAGTCAGTCATGTAGAGGCAGATAATCCCCGTCTAAAGACAGATAAAGCTCAAGAGATTCAGGTTATGTTCACATCAATCATCAGAATGGTGAAATATGAATGAATGAATTTTGTTGTTTACTTTTCATGGAAGGCTTGTGTGCCGGACAGGATAGTCTGAGTCCTTCAGAAACTGCTCTATTTGTGTAAAAACCAAGAGAAAATGCAAAAAACTTGGATGATATATACAGTATATTTTTTGTTAGTTTGTTTTATGTTTTATTTTGATTGCAGAATAAAGGCAAAAATCCTGATTTCAGTTGGTTTGTACAATTTTACAGTTAAATACTTTAAACATTATGGTATGCAAAGCACAATTCTATTTAATGCAACATATAATCCAACCAAAATATTGTTAAATTGGCATTATATATATATAGAATAGTATAGAATACCTTACGCTGTCTTTTTACATGACAGACATCTTTTTAATACTGTTGGTTTAAATCATCCACCAGTAATTGATCTTTCTTATAATTGTACACTATGTTTAGAAATAGAAGTTCATGGCTGATGGGTTTCAACACACTGTCATTGCAAAGGGACCAGGAGGCTGTGCAATACCCCTGTAATGCTTGTAACTATGGTAACCACTCTTTACAGCCGTGATGATCAGACAAGTACAGTATCTCAGAAGCCACAACGTACATCAAACTGTGAGACAGATGACAACCTGTCTACCTCCATGCAGGGTGAACGACACTGAGATCACGTTTTTTCCTTCTTCTGATGTTTTATGTGAACGTTAACCGAAGCTCTTGAACTGGACCTGAATGTTTCATTAGATAATTGCATGAATTAGAATAAGTTGTACAGCTGTTCCTAATGTATACTGCATAATTGTAGTTGTTCTGTCACTGATCTGAATTAATATATGATTATTTTGTTTATATGTTCTGTAGTTTATTTCTTTCATTCCTGTAGAGTTAAATTCTAGTTTTATTGAAAGTCAAGTTTAGTCTACTTTCATGTGTTTTTTATTCTATTTATATTTTATTTTATTCCGTTTTTATTCTCGTTTATTGGATTATTATTTTATTTGTTTTATTTTTACTCTATTTTCTGAGCCATTACAAGATTTCTGAGGCACTTTATGATCATTTGATGTATTCTGTACATTATATAAAGTGTTATATAAGAATATAAAAATGGACAATCACTGGATAAAGGTGTGTATCCTTAAAGCTGCACGCCTTAGAGACATTCTTTATTTGATAATAAAATGATAATGAAGTCCTGCAATTTCACTCCCCGTCTGTCTCCAAATTATCTTTCCGAACCAGCCAGGAGCCTCTAAGTAAACCAAAAGCCATATGCAAAGTGATTATATTTTGCATGACTGTGTAGCATTAAAAAAAAAAATCACTAAACTGGGTCACATGAAATTAAAGTGACATTTTGTTACATTATTGATGCTTCATATACACTCACACAAACATTTGAAAGAAACATCCTTTGCACACGATTTTAGCCTGAGTAATGAACAGACTAATAAATGGACATTTCTGGCATTTAGCAGACACTCTTATTCAGAGTGATGACCAGCAGTGGCAGCTTGGTGGACCTGGGATTTTAACTCATGACCTTCCGATCAGTAGTCCAACACCTTAACCACTGAACTATCACATCCCCCAATAACTCTTCATCAGTGGCAAATGTGACTCTAGATTAATTACTTTATTTTAAAAGTGGCAAAAGGACTGCACAGAGTTTGTTTGTTGCTAACAAAAAAAAAAGTTTGCACAGTTTGTTGCTAAAAAAAAAAAATTGAATGGAGTCTGATAATTTAGTCTTCCACTGGTAATTTAACAAACTGCAAGGAAAATATTAAGCATGATTCAGAGTCTTGAGAGCAGTTCTGCATGAACGATCACAGGAATGAGTTTTGAGAAAATGTTTTAGTTTTAATCCGATATTTAACCTGTACTACAATGAGCATCGTACTGAATCACCAAAAGAAACACATCCATGATGCAGATGAGGTGAAATCTAATCTTTGTAGCTACAGCATTATTTACAAAGCTATTTCGAGCTAAAAGCAAAACTATAATGAACTCCTGACTTTTAAACAAGAGGCATTATCGGTTTAATAGAACATCTTCAATGACATCTTTATGTAAAATATGTGACAGGAAGGAGTCAAGTGTCTAAACTTGAATAGTTTTAAAAGGTTTCAATTTGCACTTATAGAAACTTTTAGAGTGAACAAAAGGAACATGGGAGGAAAACTTCTGTTTGTTTTGTCTGTAATTAATGTATTTAAGCTGAGAATTTAGTTCCTTTACAAAACATTTTTTTAGAAGATACAAGAAAATTTAAAGCTCTGTAAGAAAGAAGCCTTTTTTTGTTTTTTGGAGGCTGAAATCAATAGGTAAGTTATCCTGTCATGTAAAAAAAAAAAAAAAAGATTTTACTAAAATAAAAGAACATGATAAAATTCAATAACTGGAGTGAGAGAAAATTATGGAAGAATTGAAGGATAACAGATTAAAAATGAGCAATAAAACTAGTCATTATTTATTGTGTTAGCAACAGTCAGGAATCAGTTGAGAATGAAGTGCAGCTACTCATCACTGGCTTTAGTAATCAAACTGGACATGTAATTCAAAATATGTCATTCAAAGACATGGTGAGAAAAGGTCAGGCGATGAGCAAACAGCATCAAGGTAATAATACACGTGAAGAGCAGAGTAGATCTGTAAAGACTAACAGGGATACAAATTTTATAAATGTAGTATCGTCTCAAACTGGACTTCATCCCAAAGGTGTTCAGCAGTGTTGAGACTTAGACAAGGCTTAGTACACGACATTCCGGTTCTTCCTCATAATATTGGCCATAAAGTGTATTTCTGCAATGTGGACCTTTTGATCATGGGATTGTGTGCAGAAATTGCTTATTGAGGATGTGATTAATGTTTAGATATCTGAGAAAATGTATTAAACCCTAGCAACATGCACATTATTGCAGATTTTACTGTATTAAAGAGGCTGTGAAATATTGTTCCTCGGCTATGTTATGTGTGAAAGAAACCTTTTGCAATGTTTCTATTTAAACAATCTTGGCATGTGAAGAAGGTTGGTGTAGGATATGTCTATTAATACTCATTGCATAACCTTCACATAGCAGGAGTTACACTGTGTCTCATACTGTTGGGAAGAGTAACAGTTCTAAGTTTACAGTAGTTTAACTCCAATGAGGATTTTGAGTATATTTGGCTTAATATACCATTTGTTTGTGGGAGGCTCTTTTTTGGTACTCAGGCTTCTGGAGCTGCAGACTTCAGGCCGGTCCTGAGAATAAAGATTAGCATACTATAAAGACGTTGTTGCTAGACGGGAAAAAAAATAAGAATCCGACACATCAGAGGTGTGAATGTACAGCGAATATCTAACCACAGCATAATGAGAAAGGTTTTTAATAATGTGGTGTAATCTTCATAAAACATTTTAATTATTAAATGAAGGTATTGATATTGTCTTATCCATCAATACATGGTCTCCAGTCATACTCATTTCTTCAATACATTACTTTCAATGCTAAATTACTCTATTCACTTTGACTCCACACTGTAGTGTAGATATCTCCTAAATTTTGCATATTAATTAATTAATAACTGAAAAAAGACTGATAAATCTATTCTACTGTAGATACAGTCTAAATTTATGAGCCAAGTTGCTCGATAGTTGTACGCTTAAAGCTCTGGGCTGTTAATCAGAGGATTGTGGCTTAAGCTTCCACACTGCCAAGCTGCCAATGTTGGGTGAGGTGTGCTGTATCATCAAATGACCATAAACATGAGAAGTTTCTGGGTCAAAAAAAGATAGAGATTCAAATAATCAGTAAACAAGATGTAGAATTATCAACCCAACCCAAAAAAAAAAAAAAAAAAAACAGGAAATGTGCAGAATCAAACAACTACCTAATCAAACAACGTCTTTAGAAAGTCAGAGAAGGAACTACCGTGTGCTTATTTCATAAACTTATACAGTAGTCTAATCTATGAATGGTGTGTGTGTGCGTGTGTGTGTGTGTGTGTGTGTGTGTGTGTGTGAGAGAGAGAGAGAGAGAGAGAGAGAGAGAGAGAGATTAGACCTCCACTGTGAATGTGCTGGTGGTGTGTCTACCTGGGGATTGTAGTTTACGATGGGCATGTTCATAGGCCGTGGTATATTCTGGAAAATGGAGTTCACAGACAGAGTCGATTTACATATCAGTTCTTGTACACTTAAATCATCCAAACGTTGCTGCAAATGCTGCAAATTAAAAAAATTGATACTACCCAACTTGGAAGGCTACATCTGGTTAGGGAGGACCCAAGCCATTGAACAAGCTTGAAGCAAATTTAATGTTTGTTTGGCTTCCAAACAAACCAATGTTCCTCTTAAAAAAATACAAAGAACCAGTGAATTTGATAACTGACTTACCCTGATGCAGTTTCATCCTAAAAAATGCAGACAACGACTGCAGAAATTAGCATAAAATTGAGAAATGTTCAGAGGAGCATACAAATTTTCAAGATTATTCTAAGATTTTCTGCAGATTTGGGTCAAGATGCCTCCTGTGGCATCATCACACCACGTATTCCACTTTGTTGTCAAGGAGTTTGGGACACAACAAAATAAGTTCCAGCATAATTTTTGAGAAAAGCGTCAAGAAAAACAAGCCTTTTCATCCACATCAAAAAACTCTGTGAAGTCCTGAGGTCTGAAGAACAGCACGGTCATTTTTAACTTAGCATTTTATAATAGTTTCTTTCAATGGTGATAATGAAGTCTGGTAAGTCTGTGTAAGTTGTCTATCCGAAGAAGTACAGGACAGACGGTTCGTTTTGAGCCTGCAGCAGTGCAGCCATAAACAGCAGCTACGAGTTTGTGTGAAAAATGTTATTAGAAATGCTACAAGTGAATTTCACTGTGAATCTCTGCACTGTCTGAGGCTGTCTCTTACTTATAAAACATTCTACTCTGTTATAATTCTATTTCCTGGAATTGAAAAATGAATCTATGAGAGTAGGTCAGTTATTGATGGCAGTGATGATGACTGTAGCGGTACCACTGCACATTCAGTCAGTTACTTACCCAATCAAGCAATCATGTTGCTGGGACGCAATGCATAAAACAACAGAATGGGGAGAATTCCTGATTTCAGTGACTTTGACAGCAGCATTATTGTTGGTGCCAGACAGGCAGTTGACAAACTGTTGATCTCCTGTGATTTTCACACACAACATCGTCTAGTGTTTATAGAGAATAGATTGAGGGGAAAAAGCATCCAGTGAGCAGCAGTTCCGTGGGAAGAAAAGCACTGTTGATGAGGGAGCTCAGAGGTAACGGTCAGACAGGTTCACAGTGACAGGAAGACAACAGTAACTAACCACTCTATACAAACACAGTGTGCAGAAAACTGTCATGACCGCGGGAATAAAACGGACCCAAATGCAGGATGGCACAATAAACAGGGATTAATAACAAAAGAACACTAAACATGACACGGACTAAAGACGGGACAAGACAACAGTAGATTCCACAGTTAAATAGACAGGGTAATCACAATGGGAAACAGGTGTGTGGAAACGTGAGGAGCAGACAAGGGCGGGGCAGACACGTGACGAAGAACATAAACACATGCACATGGCCAAAGTGACAACAACACATAGAAACTGTAAATGAGACAAGAGTCAGTTCTGCAGGGTTAGTGTTACGATCAGAGCCGGATTAAATAAATGGACTACACTAGGCAGGCTGCATTTTTTGGGCCCCCCTCCATCGATGTTATTTATGAACTGAAATCTGAAACTTACCAAAGTTACTAATAAAAGTTAATTCACATTTTACATAGCCCAGTCTTTAGTTACAAATTGGTTATGTTGTATATTAAACAGTCTATCAGACTATTTTTTGATATTCATTATTTATACGTCATTACACGGCTCTATTAAATGCTATTAATTTATCCTCATCCATTGGGAGTGTCATTGTTAAGGCAGTAGTACCAGCAAATAACCAAAAGGTGTCAGTAAACTATGTAAACAGAGCAAATAAGTTTATTTGCTCTGTTTACATTTAATCAACACATTTCATTAAGATTTTCTGCAAAATGCAATAGCTTGCTTACAACATTTATAAATGTTGTAATTAAGATTTTCTGCAAAATACAATAGCTTACAACATTTATAAATGTTGTAATTAAGAACAAGAAGGCAAACATGACTCCTTCACATTCATCAAGACCATTTAGAAACTGTCTAACAATAAATAATAATAAATATAAGGATGGGGGATTTAAACTATGGAAAACTAAAGGTATTCAGACTATTAAAGACTTGTATATGGATGGAATACTTCCGCATTTCCCGCCGCATCTTCCCGCCGTATATGTTTGCCCGACAAATATATATATATATATATATATATATATATATATATATATATATATATATATATATATATATATATATATATATAATAATTTTTTTTTTGTCCCTCTGTCTGGGCCCCATCCCGCCAATCGGGCCCTAGGCACGTGCCTAGTTTGCCTTTGCGTTAATCCGGCTCTGGTTACGATCAAACCTTCACTTTAACGAGGCAGAAACACATCTAATCTAAAATACAGCTAATCTGGCAACAACAATATTGCCAGATTCAAAGTCACTCTCACAAAAGATCTTTGTTTTTCCTCATTCTGATGTCTGACATGAATGTTAAGTTAAGCACTTGTCCTTTATCTGCTGGAATATATGCGTTGTGTTGATGCAACGATTGGCTGAGATAATTGAATGAATGAATAAATGAATGAATGAATAATAAAGTTCTTAATAAAGTGGCCAGTGAGTGTATATAAACCCCTAAGCAACTCAGCCAATATAATACATACAGTACATATGTATTTAATGCATCATGTGCAGTATGGAATATATTTACTTTGATGTTTAATAGCATACAAATTTTTAAAAAATCTTTGCTTAATCTAGCCTGATTTAAATGTTTGATTTTTTTCCCCCTTGCCTGATGAGGTGCTTCTGTGTAGATGCTGCCAGATTCATGACATTGAGGAACTGCTTCGATCACATATGGGATAGTCCTTTGGAACTTGGACCATTTGTCTCTGCTGGCTTCGGGCCACCATCGCTTCATCAAACCAACTGCTCAGCTGTGACTTTACAGCTTATCAAATATAGTCATCATGCACTTGGTCAGTATGGCTGGAGTCCAACGAGGATATAGCTGCTGGGTTTATGAGGTGTGAAGGAGACAGAGCAAGAGAGATTTTTGCCAGAATCTTCAATATGTGAAGCATTGTGCAGTCCTGGTAGATTACTAACCTGTTTAATGCCAACCATGGCAAATGTCTCGGCCTGTTATATTAAATTAAATAGATTCCATATCATACATCATGTCTTTATAATATAATGTGCAACTGCTTTAAGATAAAAAAAAAGAGGTAACATTTTAGCATACTGTTCAATAACTGTTAGCTAGTAGTTCTCTAAGAACATATGGAAGATTGCATTGCTCAGTGAAGTGAAGTGACATACAAGTACGGTGACCCATACTCAGAATTCGTTCTCTGCTTTTAACCCATCCAAACTTCACACACACAGCAGTGCACACACACATACACACACCGTGAACACACACCCGGAGCAGTGGGCAGCCATTTATGCTGCGGCACCCGGGGAGCAGTTGGTGGCGGTGGTTGGGGAGGGGGGGGGGGAGTTTGGGGGAGGAATCCCTGCCGGCCTGAGACTCAAAACCACAACCTTAGGGTTAGGAGTCAAACTCTCTAACCATTGGCCACGACATCCCCAGTTGTAATTAACTAGCAATTGTAGTTTACTAATGTCACGGCCTCCGCTTCATCATTAAAATTTTTGTGTGTGTATTTTGCTGTAGTTTTTCTTTTTTCTTTTTTTTTTTTTGCTTTGCCTGTGATTCAGATTTGTTACTCTGTTCATCTTAGTATTTCCTGGTCACTTTTTGACTGTTTTTTGACTAACTAATGTTTTGTGCCTGCTGTTGTGCCTATTATTGTTTTGGATGATCAAATAATTTTGCATGTTTCTAATGTTGTGACTGCCCCAATATTTTTTGTATGTCTCTGTTTGACTGTTTTATTTGTCTTTAAACAATGCTGTGTATTTGCATCAAACCCATTCCTAGTCTGCCTTGGGACACTTTACTCCTTAACACACTCAGTGAATTGTCATTAACATCACTAATATAATAACAGTGATGTCCTGAATCAGTTATGGTTTTACCTATGGGGAAAGTAGATAACGAGTAGTCCATATTTTTTTCCCCTTTAATTATTTATTTAATTACTAATTATTTTTTTAATTAATTGATTGTATTTTTTAACTACTAGGCCAACTAGGAAATATTACACTCTAAGAAATGTCAGTGTGGTTAAACCTTGAAAAGGAAAATGTGAATAAACTCAACTTGTAGATATGCTTTGATTGGATGCATGGAAATTTTATTTTTTTGCTGAAAAAATCTAATATTGATTTCAATATTCAAAACCTGTCATGTCAGACTTAAAAAGAAAAAATATATAAATTCACATAACTTAATGTGGCTATCACATTGTAAAGTGTAATAGGTATGCATTTCCCCTTAATATGCATACAGATAGCTGACCTGGTAACGAATTATTTGTTTGTTCTTACTAGAGACAGCTGTTCAGCTTAAGTAAAGGCAGACAAAACAAAAACTGGACATCTGGACTGGACACCTGTTCACACTGGAAAAAATCTCTACAAAAGTATCTCAGTTACCTTTTTACCTGCAGATAATTTACCTACATTTTCCTTACATAGGCTAGAGCTGTTTTGCTGTCTGGTGTATCATATTATGAAACCCTACCAACTCTTTAAGTTTACACTGTGAACTGGAAAACCATTGCAAAAGTGTTGTTTAAAATTTCCCAAGTGTAGAATCAGGAATCAGCTGCAGTGCATGACGACAGAAGACAGATCTCCATGCAGAATTTGACATGCTTTATTTGACATTTTATTTCAAGCATAGCTCCAACATTGTTTATGACATTATACACTACACAAAAGAGTAAGCTGCTCCTTTTCCTCGAGAAGGCAAACGAGTGGATTTGACACTAACTGTCACAGAACATTACGTACACAGCACAAAAGTACATTTTCCTTTCACTCCATTTAACAGTAATTAAAAAAAAAAAACACAGTCAGTAGATGTTATAAATGCTATGATGCCACATTGTTGGATCTCCAGTCATGAACTTATATTTAGTGCTCATTTGTCTAGCAGGATACAACAAAACACGTATTCCGTTACTTGTTTTGAAGAAAAGATAACAGGCTATATTTAAAGTGTCAGCAGTATTCGAACCCGTTCCGTTCATGTAACTTAATAAGCAGTATGTAATTCTGCAGGGAATATTTAAACCGTGTGGGTGATGACCTATTGATTTGGCTCATCGTTGAGAGAGCCATTTGACATATCATACAATCTTAAATTACCCCTGCGATCTTTATCTATTGCTGCGTGAGGCTACAAATCAAAAGAAAGTCAGCCATGTGTAATGAGAATGGATTACTCGTAAACAAGCTAGCAGCACATCTTTTATTCGTGTAACTACCTTTCATTATGGTGTGTTTCCTCCCGAGGACTATTGAATTACTAAATAGAATTGCCTGTCAACACCTGGAGAAAAATATTCTCATTTTCCCAGTCACAAGCAACCAGACTGATATTAATCACTGAGACTAAAAAGTATGGATTAAAGCAGATGGAAAGGTTTGAGGAGCAATAGCAATTTCACTTATCATGCCGCACAAAACAGGTTGAAAACGGATCATGTCGAGCGTGAAGAAGTGTATACAGGTTACCTTTAAATAATCTTTAAATCACAATTATCAAGCAGAGACTCCTGCTTGGGAAAGAACAAAACGATTATATACACACACAAACACACACACACACACAGAAACACATTCAGTCTGTTAAGGCTATGGTGGCCGAGAGACTCTGGTGTTTCAGCTTAATAAATGTTTAAAACTCCCAGTGTCATTGTCTCAACATTTGGATTCCACTACACAATGACAAAAATTGCACAGTCCATTTTCTTTGAATACACAGTCCCCATACGGCTGACTGACTAATTTTCACACGTCTAGACAAATAACTAATTTATTCCCCACAAACACTATAACTAAATAAACAAACGCTTACAATTAATTATTTATAGCTTCTGCACCTTTCACATTCCATATTAAAACAATTTTTCTATTGGTGACATTCGGCTATGAATGCAAAGCTCGAGCTGAAATAAAAGGCCGGAAAATCTTACTACAAAAACAACAGGTTTAAAGGAACTGTTCAGTCGACGCTTTAGGCATGCTGGGTACACAGTGCTAAACTGGTAGCTACAGGTTTTTCTTTACTTGTTAGCAACAATTTGTTAGCAAAAACTCCTGAGCAAACTAAGGTACTAAAGCAAACATCAAACAGCGTCCTTTGGCATAAGATGGTCGATTTTATCTTTCTTCCAAACTGTTTAAAGGAAGTAGGGAACTATTCAGTAAAATAGATACTACATATATCACATATAGCACATATTGTTCATATTGTGATTTTCTGTACCATTTTTATGTCTTTAATATAGCATAAATGACAGCATTTGATGAATATCGCACTATTCAAATATTAAATTGCTTTTTTTTTACACTCCATGCTAGCATGAGGTTGTAAGCCATGTCCAGATACTTCAGTTGTCTTTATAGTCATAATAAATGTCTAACTGCGTCATTTTAAAAAAAACGTCTTACCCTCTGCTGTCTTAAAAAAAAAGTAAATAAAGCACACATCATTATAGCCCATTATACATATCCAAAAGTAAAAGAGTGATGAATCAGTGCTCAGTGCAGCCCAATGCACTTACCATTTTCATCTGACACATGACCTGTGTAATGACGCAATTAACTCCCTACAAGAACACAGCCGAGATGAGATCATATCTAACTAAGGCATGACAGAGAACTTAGTTGGGAAAGTTAAGGGTGGTTGCTTACAAGTGTGTCACTATCAGCTTGGGCTGGAATTTTCTCCTATATGGATTTAATATATCACAATAGCATATACTGAGTAAAATACTTCAGAGTAATTGGGTAGGTGAATTTGCTCATACTGTGTTGTATGTACTGATGCTTACTCAGCCATTGTAAAACCTGTATTATATTAGAGTGTTGCCACTGATTTTCCTCAAATGAAGGAAAGGACTTTACTCTAAATCCACTCATTTATTGTTGTATTTTGCTTATTTTTAAAAATGTACTCTAAGTTCCTATTTGGTGTTGTGTCATTTGCAGTATACTTATTGCCCCCGGTTTCACTGTTTTTATTGCAACAAACACCATTTGTGACTGTTTCGTTTTTTCTTGGTGTGTTTGAATCACATTGGAAAGATCGAGTATAGTTGCAGTACTATGCAAAAGTTTTAGGCAGGTGTGAAAAAATGCTGTAAACAAAGAATGCTTTCAGAAATATAAATAACGAGTGTTTATTTCAGTTAATTTACAAAATGCAAAGTGAGCAAACAAAAGAAAAATCTCAATCAAATCAATATTTGGTGTTACTACCTTTTGCCTTCAAATCAGCATGAAGTGATGGCACGGCCCCCACAGAGCCCTGATCTCAACATCATCGAGTGTGTCTGGGATTACATGAAGAGACAGAAGGTTGTGAGAAAGCCGACATCCACAGAAGATCTGTGGTTAGTTCTCCAAGATGTTTGGAACAACCTACCAGCCGAGTTTCTTCAAAAACTATGTGCAAGGGTACCTAGAAGAATTGCTGCTGTTTTGAAGGCAGAGGGTGGTCACACCAAATATTGATTTGATTTAGATTTCTCTTTTGTTCATTCACTGCATTTTGTTCATTTATGAAAATAAATGTTTAACACTTCCATTTTTGAAAGCATTCTTTGTTTACAGCATTTTTTCACGCCTGCCGAAAACTTTTGCACAGTACCGTATATTTGAGTCGTATATATAAAAGCACATGAACATCACAGCAAAGTTGTAATTACCTGAGGGATTTTCTTTGAGCTCTCAGTGTCCAAGTTCTGAGGGAGCATGTCAGTCAGAAAACATAGTGGAATCAATAATTGTCTGTAGTTTTAAAAGTAAATTTGTTGAAATTGTCTTTAAAAATTTAAGTTGCTGTATTTTTTGTAGTGATTAAAGAGAAGTTACATCTCCATCTCTACATAGACCTTTGACCAGTTCGACAATGAACCTTAATTACGGTTTTTGCAATTGACCGTAATTATGAATCTTGGATTTGGCTGAGTAAAGCTCATACGAGTTGCCTTCTGCTTCTAACTACGCTTCAATGATGTTTAGGAGGCTGAGTTTTCAGGTTTGTATTTCGAATTCCGGTTAATTGACTCATTTGAGGAAAGTCTGTGAGCAATTATGAACTTATATACTGTAGTCATCCAAACAGATCTCAGTATGATGAGCATTTTCCATCTGCCATTTTAGCTCCATCACAGATGGATTATCAAATGTATTATCATCTGCTCAAGTACTATAAGTGCACTAAAGTGGATTACTAGTTTTTTGGTTTGTTGCTGTTTCATTTCCAATAGATGTTTTCTTTATTGTTTTTATTTGCACTTGGCTCCATTTCAGTTTGAAGCTCCATTTGCTACTTTGAGCTATGTCTGATCTCTGTCAAGGTCTGTGTGAAATGGCATGGTAGTCTTGGAAACCAGAGTGAAAATGGTAGCTAGCAAACTTAATGTGTCATTCCATGATCGAACATTGCTTTGAGCTCTTGAAGGACTAGAAAATCTTTGTAACACAAAGCTGGTAACTTTGGATAAATAACAGCACCTGCTTCACCAAGAGACGGCGGTCATACTGAGAAACATTGCTCATGTTTTAGCCCTAAGGCTCCTGGCTTTGATAGAATTTGATGGCATACAAGGACGGTCCACAACCCAGTGGGGGAGTGAGAGAAACAGATAAAAATGTATGAGAAAGTAAATGAAAAGAGGGTATGGACATACAGTATGGGTGTAATTTACAGATTGAGAAAAATAGAAAAATAGAAATTCCAGTCCTGATCTGCTGAAGTCCATCTGTTTATATGTCTGTGTGTGTGTGTGTGTGTGTGTGTGTGTGTGTGTGTGTGTGTGTGTGTGTGTGTGTGTGTGTGTGTGTGAGTGAGTGAGTGAGTGAGTGAGAGAGCAGAAAAAAAAGATAGCGAGAACAGCTTTCCTATGTGATTAACATTAGTTCACAGTGTCCCAAAGACAAAGTACAACTGTTTTGCATTTTTGAAGCTTACACTGATATCCTCAAAAAGCTTAATATTTATCTAATCACTCCAATTTGTACCACAAAGTCACTGAATTCTTAAATCCAACCTGGTCAAAAAGTGTTGTGCAATTTCTTTAACAGCACAACTCGACAACTAGATGTGTAAATATTTCGGGTTTACGTTAATACACTGGTTCTAGCTCATCTTTTTTATTCTAGCAGGAACTTGTTTGGTAAAAGCTTCACATAAACACAATTAAAAAGTGTCATTTTGTTAATATGGTTAATAAATATCTGATAAACACTGTAACGAAAAGATTTTTAAATGGATTTAAATGTTGTTGTTTTTTTATTTACATTTGTTAGAAAAAGAAAACTGTAATACATGCTGTTATAGAAAAATGATCAAATTCAGGATGGTGATAATATCACACTACTTCTTCACTGATTATTTTCTAATATCTCACTTATTTCCAGTGACTGGTGGTGCTTCTCTAGACCACTTTTCATTACCACTAAACCTTCAAGACCTGCTTTTTCAGAGATGTTCTGACCTCATCATCTAATCGAAATTTAGATCTTGTCAAAGTCACTCAGATCCTGACACATGTCCATTTTTCCTGTTTCCAACACATCAACTTTTCAATTCAATTCCATTCAAATGTATTTGTATAGCACTTGTCTCTAAGCAGCTTTACAGAACATAAGAAATATTGCAAAAAGTACAAAAAGGTTAACATTATACAAATATTTATGCAATGAATCGAGATTAATATTATAGTTATATTTGAATTTGTTTGTATTTATCCCCAATGAACAAGCCTGAGGTGACTGGGGTGAATTTGGCAAGGAAAAACTCCCTTAGATGGAAGAGGAAGAAACCGGGTGCATAATATATCCAACTCCTTAACAGGGGCCATTGTATTGAGATATTCAGTGTTATTTACTGCAGCTGTCAGTCGTTTTAATGGAATGGCTGATTGTGTGTATGTAGTTTGTGTGTGTGTGTGTATGTGTGTGTTGTGTGTGTGTGTGTCTTAGCTAAAGCATGGTATTCTCAGTATGATTTTTAGTAGAGTGTTATTCAGGAATAAAATTAGACCAAACCAAAGCACTGCAATTACCTTATCCACAATCAAGGCCAAGCAGAATTCAAGATATTCTTGTATGTAATATTAAGCTCACTACAAAGCAGGGATGAGATTGCAGTTTATGTATTCAGAGGAGCTTTAGAAGAACGCCTCATCAACTTGCAAAGTGCAAGAAAGCAATTAGGACAACTCCTACGATATTTTTTTTCTTCTTCTTCTTTGTTTCTTTAAAGAGTGTGCTCCTGTAAATCTGTATGCATGTATGTGCATTTTAATAGTGTAACCAGTGACAACTAAAATCAAAACAACAAAAAAGCTCTACGCTGTTTATAATACTCCTCAAGTTTCCTTTCAACCCAAAGCAAAATTGCTCCCACAGAAAGTGCTACTTGTATAAAGAAATACTTTGCTGCCTCTTAATACAGCAGTACGGAACAGTGGATTGGTCGAGTTTACTAACGTCATGACAGCAAGCTCAGAGGTATGCCTCGATGATGAGGATTTGGTAATAAGATGCATGATCTCCCTATGGAATGTACGCTTGTAATGAAGCTTGTCACAGAATTTGGTTTGTTGGATCATCAACACAATGTGAGGCATTAATATTCTATTGATCAGCAACTGTACCATTCTGTAGCCATTATTTGTTGACCTAAGGCAAGACAGCTAAGTGATAGATTGTTTCATGCGTTTAACATACAGTATAGCAAGTATAGTAAGAAGGATTGAATATTTACATGATATTTTCCAGTACAGGCACAGTCTGTGATAGCTAGATTTGCTTTCCTTCTTTTTTTCATGATTGTACCTAGTATTTTAGAAAAATGTGCTCAAAAGTTTCCTCTGAGGATCAGCATCGATGCTGTTTACTCATCATTGGTAACCCCTTGGGCATTCTCGTTTGTTCTAACACCAACACATCAATACATCAGCAAGACAGCAAGAGGACTACATGGAACTATTCACAAATACAAAAGCTCTTGAGACAAAACATGCCTTAAGCCAATATTATCTGGATGATCGCCCGATCCCAAGCTAACATGGCCCTACCGTGCTAACGGTGGTGTAACTAAATTTAGACATGGACGTAGCCGTGACCCCGGTAACCTCATCATCACCTTCCCTCCTCTTACGTTTGCGGCATGGCAGGGCACACCAGGCAAAGGTGGACAGCAGAGCCTTGCGGAAGCGCACATTCATGAAGCAGTAGATGATGGGGTTGACGCAGGCCGACGTGTAAGACAGCAGCTGGATAAAGGAAATGGGAGCGCCTGAGAGGGCTCGTTTGGCTGAGTGCTGGTCAAATGCTTTCCATGTGTTCACGGTATAAAGAGGCATCCAGCAGATGAAGAACATAGCTACAATGATGATTAACATACGGATCACGCGCTTCTTGGCCACGAGTTTGGCTTCAGAGGTGTTGCTGCGTGGTCTGTCCGGCTTAGAGGATGCGGAGTTGCTGATGGAGGAAAGCTCCATTGCTGGAGGTTTTTTGGGAACCTGGATGTAGCAACCATCACTATCATCTTGTCCATGGGATACGGTACCGTTCACTCCATTCTTCATCGCTGAGAAAAGACATAAACAAGTATGGCTAAAATATTAAACATTTATAATAGGATAATTTTATTTTAATTTGTCTTAAATGTGATTTCACATTTTAAAAGAGAATTATATTTAATGACTCAAAACTGCAATGACATTGCAAGTATTGCATTATTCAGTCAAAAATGAATAAAAAAGAAAAAGTTAGGAGAAGCACAAATATCTTTAAGTAGCTTATCAGTAAACATTTTGAATGTTTTTATTTTAAAGTACAGGTGCATCTCAATAAATTAGAATGTCATGGAAAAGTACATTTATTTCAGAAATTCAACTCAAATAGTGAAACTCGTGTATTTTATAAATTCATTACACAAAGACTGAAGTAGTTTAAGTCTTTGGATCTTTAAAATGTGATGATTTTGGCTCACATTTAACAAAAGTCCACCAATTCACCCACGAATCTCAAAAAATTTGAATACTTTGAAGACCATACTTATGGTGCATGCAAATCAGCTAATCAACCCAAAACACCAGCAAAGGTTTCCCGAGCCATCAAAATGGTCTCACATTTTGGATCACTAGGCTACACAATCATGGGGAAGACTGCTGATCTGACAGTTGTCCAGAAGACAATCTTCACAAGGAGGGTAGGCCACAAACATTTATTACCAAAGAAGCTGGCTGTTCATGGAGTGCTGTGTTCGAGCATGTTAACAGAAAGTTGAGTGGAAGGAAAAAGTGTGGAAGAAAAAGATGCACAAACAACCGAGAGTACCGCAGCCTTGGGAGGCTTGTCAAGCATAATCGATTCAAGAATTTGGGTGAACTTCACAAGGAATGGACTGAGCATGGGGTCAAGGCATTCAAGAGCCACCACACACAGACGTGTCAAGGAATTTGGCTACAGTTGTCATATTCTTCTGTTTAAGCCTCTCCTGAACCACAGACATCGTCAGAGGTGTCTTAGCTGGGCTAAGCAGAAGAAGAACTGGACTGTTGCCCGTGGTCCAAAGTCTTCTTTTCAGATAAAAGCAAGTTTTGTATTTCATTTGGAAACCAATGTCCTAAAGTCTGGAGGAAGGGTAGAGAAGTTGCTTGATGTCCAGTGGTAAGTTTCTACAGTCTGTGATGATTTGTGGTGCAATGTCATCTGTGTTTTTGGAAAACCAAAGTCACTGCACTAGTTTACCAAGAAATTTTAGAGCACTTCATTGTTACTGCTGCCCAGATTTATAAAGATTCTGATTTAATTTTGGAGCTGGATTTGGCACCTGCTCACACTGCCAAATGTTGCTTAAATGACCATGGTGTTGATGTGCTTGACTGGCGAGCAAACTCACGAGACCTGAACCCCATAGAGAATATATGGTTTATTGTCAAGAGGAAAATGAGAAAAAGCAAAAGGAGCCCCAACTAAGTATAGTTACATACACATGTGGACAAAATTGTTGGTACCCTTCGGTCAATGAAAGAAAAACAATGTTCACAGAAAAAACTTTAATCTGACAAAAGTAATAATAAATAAAAATTCTATGAATGTTAACCAATGAAAGTCAGACATTGCTTTTCAACCATGCTTCAACGGGATTATTTAAAAAAATAAACTCCTGTTTATTGGTTAACATTCATAGAATTTTTATTTATTATTACTTTTGTCAGATTAAAGTTTTTTCTGTGACCATTGTGAGTTTTTCTTTCATTGACCGAAGCGTACCAACAATTTTGTCCGCATGTGTATACAGTAAATGAACATACTTTCCAGAAGGCCAACAATTCCCAAAAATTTATTGGTCTTATGAAGTATTAACATTTTTTTTTAGAGTGAATTGGTGGGGTTTTGTTAAAGTGAGCCAAAATCATCACAATTAAAAGAACCAAAGCGTTAAACTACTTCAGTCTGTGTCTACTGAATTTATATAATACAAAAGTTTCACTATTTGAGTTGAATATTCCATGACATTCTAATTTATTGAGATGCACCTGTAGTATTTGTTCTTAAAAAGAAAAGTTAAACTTGGGGTCACTGTTTTATTTTACATGCATAAGCCCTTCATAGACCTACATAACCTTAAACAGAGAGTTATTCCAGCAGATAGGAGGTGACTGTTTCTTTGGTGTTAATGTAAGATTGACCTAATACCTCAAGTCAAGTGATATACTGTGAATGTATGGGTTCAGTGTTGTGTCTATTTCACTTTACATATGGAAGATGATCATATGACACCGTGATACCTGCAGAAACCCTACATTACAACTTACAGTACATACGCCTAGAAAGCCCTTAAGGAGTTATGTCAGTTTCACAAAGCCTGAGTCAAGTGACATAGTTTCACTCCAAGCAATGTAGACACAATACCACTGTTAGTATATAACTAAACCAGAATCAAACATTGCCTGAATTCGCTAAACATTTAACGGTTAATGTCTAGAAAGAAGAAAAAAAGAAAAAGTCTATTTGCACAGTCATTAACCAATAAATTCCCTTTGCATTAGCTTTCAGATTGAACAGCAAACATACAAAACCTTAAACAAATTTAAGTGCAACACACTGGACTGTTTACACTGGATAATTTCATTTGTCTTTATTCTGGTTTGGGGTGGATCCCTGCCTCTCCCTCATGTTCACAGTATGGGCTCTCGGTCCACATGTATTTTCACTTGTAGTCAGATGTGTCACTGGATAATCAGATTGAAATGCATGATTCGCTAATCAGCTCAAGCTGTAATGCTCATAAGCTTGCAAATCTAATCAGCTGTAGTGTTCCTGTTCGCATATTTCAACAAAGCAGTCAGCCATCTTGCAGGATTGAGATATAATTACTAAATAAGTGGGAACTATGGCAATCATGGCTAGATTGTATCTTGAATAATAAGCTGATTTTATTTAGTTAGTTAGTAAGTTAGTTAGTTTGCTAGATAGATAGTTAGTTTTCTTTTCCACAAGATGGAAAAAAACTGACCTTGTGGAAATTTGGACTAACCTGTAAAGTATAAAGACATCAACACAGCAAAAATACATAAAAACAGTAATTACACAACAAAAAACACAAATATGTACATTCCAATATGTATATACTGTATCTATGTATACACCAGGGGCGGTTCTAGGATTTCATCTTTAAGGGGTTTTAGCCCTCAGGGAGAATTTAAAACAAGAAGAGTTTTATATTATATATTATATATTATATGACTACATAATAAGCCAAAAGTTATGGTATTATTTAAAATGGCAAAAGTGGACACTAAAATTTTATGCATGATGTAATGATGCCAGTCTTGAATCAAATCAGTTCATGTATGTGTGCATTCTCTACAAACAGTGTGTCCAATGAATGCAGTCATTAATAAACAAATATTCACAAGACAAAGACCAAATCAATAAATATTATTTTTATTCAGTATTGAATGGATTGTTTGCATTAATATTTTCTTTGTGCTACAACTCTGGTAATAAGGATAGTGACATTTCACTGCGCTCTGACTGACTCTGTGCTTCTCTGTTCAAATAAAGCAGACAGCTGAAGACGCACTTTGAAAGACTTACAACGCACGTGCGTAAAAGCAAAGTAAAAAAAATCGCTCTTGGATCAAACTGATAAATAATTTTCGTTCCCATCGATGACATGTCCTGCATTTTAACTTAATTTAACACACACACACACACACACACACACACACACACACACACACACACACACACACACACCCACACACCCACACACACCCACACCCACACCCAAACCCACACACCCAAACCCACACACCCACACCCACACCCACAGCCACACCCCCCCCCCCCCACACACACACACACACACACAGGTATAAACAGGAGATTGAGTCTGCAACTCCTGAAGTGATCCTCAGCCCATGACCTCATCACATCACCACCAATCAAACACCAATCCCTGTTCACAAGCCCGAAGGCTTCTAATGACACCTGCGGCCACACTAGTCACATTCCCTTTAGATCTCATCACAGCCAGGGATACATTTACCAGTAAAATAAATCCCATGGACCTCCTCAAAACAGATTTGTTTCATGTAAATATAAAATTGTATACAGTTTCTAGGTTCATTATGCAAAAGTGTACAATACATTTATGGTTGTTTCAAATGACTGCGTTAATATTAGTAGACTGCATTGTTTTTGTTATTGGAAACCCATTTAATTCAAGTGTCCTGTCAAACATATTGATATCTGTAAGAGTTTAATAATAGGTATAATAACATTAAGAGATATAGCTGCAAGCAGCGATTCCGGGGTCAAGCCGATCAGATGCGCTCAGAACATGTCGCTGATGAACCATACCAAGTTTCGTAGCGATATGGCAATGCATTCGTAAAATACTGAACTTAACGTGAAAATGTCGTGGCCACTAGGTGGCGCTGTCACGAAATGTTGCGAAATGTCTATGTGTGTGTGTGTGTGTGTGTGTGTGTGTGTGTGTGTGTGTGTGTGTGTGTGTGTGTGTGTGTGTGTGTGTGTGTGTGAGTGTGAGTGTGTGAGTGTGAGTGTGTGTGTGAGTGTGTGTGTGTGTGTGTGTGTGTGTGTGTGTGTGTGTGAGTGTGAGTGTGTGTGTGTGTGTGAGTGTGAGTGTGTGTGTGAGTGTGTGTGTGTGAGTGTGTGTGTGTGTGTGTGTGTGTGTGTGTGTGTGTGTGTGTGTGTGTGTGTGTGTGTGTGTGTGTGTGTGTGTGTGTGTGTGTGTGTGTGTCTGTTTGTGTGTCACTGTGGTGCCAACCTGCCCCTCAAATACTAGAATTTGTTTTGGACTGGTGTTTAGAGGGTTTGAGCTAGACATACCAAAGTTGCTATAGTAACTTATAAGACTGGCCTCTACATGTCTGCCAAATTTCATAACTTTCCTACGTACGGTTCTATGGGCTGCCATTGACTTCAATGGCAGGAGAGGAATAATAATAATAATAATAATAATAATAATAATAATAATAATAATAATAATAATAATAATAATAATAATAAACTAACTATAACAATAGGTGTCTACACCCCTTTGGGGCTTGACCCCTAATGATGGGTTGTGATTTCTAGAAACATCAGTGAGCAGTTAGCAATGATTCATTGAAAACCATTGCTTTAAATAACCTGAACCTAATCGGTTTATGTGTTAAAGCAAAACTAAAACCCATACTTGTGTGCATCTTTCTGATTTATGTTGGGTTTATACTTTTTAAACAACATCTTCATGACTACTTTCTTTTCTGGACTCAGAATGTTTTTTCACAGATAAGATACAGTTTTTTCTGTGAAAACCAATTTAATTCAACAATAAACAATGACAAAAAGCACTTTTATAGAAAACTTGTTGTAGATTTAGAGGCCTAATAGACACGCCAGAGACAACAGTGTCAGGGAAAAACTCCCTGGAGAGGAACAAGATTCAAAAGGGAACTCTGCCCAAAAACAGGTGCATTGAAAAGCTATTCAATATGAGCATGTTGTGAATGAGTCCCGAGTTGACCACAGAACAACGTTTAGGATTAATCTATAGTTTCAAGGTGTCTACACTTGTGTATAAAAAAAACGACTTGTTTATGAGTTTAAAGGGGCTTTTTGAATCCTGTGAGCCAGAGCTGACTGTGGGAGACACTGACCATGTTCATACACAACAACTCAAATACATATAGAGAGACAGGAAAAGAGACAGAGAGAGAGGGAAAAATGGAATTCCTACTGCAAATGTCTTTTTCTCTTATCACATACTAGCGTCGGAACCACCTGTTTTTTATTAAATATATATTTTAAGGTATCCATATGGAACCACTCACAACAGCACAAAATGGCTCAACACTACAGGCATTACAATCCCTCCCAGCTTATGTATTGTACTTCATTACTGCACCGATATTATATTTTGTCTCAGATCTATACCTCACCGCCGGAGAAACAGCCCACACCCCTCTGATGCTTTTATTCCCTTTTTGTAGAAACTGGAACTGAAAGCTTTAAAGAAATGAGAGCACAAGCAATATGCAGCTATAAAGTATTTACCAAAAAAAGAAGCACTAAAAGTAATTCTCACTGCGAGAAAGGTTTTTGATAAAAGCAAGCCGTCTTCAGAGACAGAATCACCTAATGAGAGCTCATAATCCAACATAATACATAATGCATCCATAGTGCTGCCAGTATTACTGTACATGTCAACTGTGCTATTTTTGACCTTGTCACAAAGCAGCTTTATAGAAATCCAAATGCAGTTTATAATATGTTAGAAATGGAAAATTGCTAGTACATCAGCAATATCATGATGTGTTCATTCTTAAATGAGTGAAAATATACTGAAATGGTGCATCACTTTAGTGGCAACGCAAACGACCCATTTCTTTTTGACATAACGAGCATCTAGTTCTATGCTTCTGTATAACCTACATCCAGAAAGTACAACTAACCAAAGACAAATAGCTACATCATTCAATTATATCTCAAAGCCTTATAAATTTCATGTCAGAGAAGTCAAACTAACAGTCTCAAAAAAAAAACAATTTTCAATATTAATGTCACGCACCAGTTTTTAACGATAAGCCCATGATCTTCCTGATCCTCCAGGACTACATCATAAAAGAATGGAAAATAGAATGCTTATGAAGGGACAATGTAGATAACCTTCATACAAAAGTGCTAGCAACACATTTCTGTATCGAAGCTTGTATTGATTCTATAGTATTTATATAATAATTCTATTTATATATAATAATTTTTTCAGTTTATTTGTATAGTGCTTTTAACAATTCACATTGTGTCAAAGCAGCTTTACAGAAGTATAGAAACAATATAATAATAATAATAATAATAATAATAATAAGAAGAAGAAGAAGAAGAAGAAGAAGAAGACTTAATAATAATAATAATAATAATAATAATAATAATAATAATAATAATAATAATAATAATAATATTATTATTATAAATAATAATAAAAACAGAATAAATGAATACATACATTTAAAGTTTACAATTTAAATACACTATATATCTCTAACATCTATCCCTCATGAGCAAGCAGGAGGTGACATTGATGAGGAAAAACTCTCTGAAATGATATGAGGAAGGAACCTTTCGAGGAACAAGGATATATATAAAATTACTAACTACGTGTACAAATGTGATGCATTCAATTGGTTTAGTCTACTAATTATTTGCTGCTGTAAAAGAGAAAAAAGAAAAACATCATAATAGCACTGGATATCACTTTATTTTCCAAATGTATTCACCTAAAACAGGTTTGTTTATATAATATTTGAAGCTATAATTGCTACAAAATTTGAGCATTAGTTTTAATCATTTCCATTCAATGTAACACTTTAATGTCAAAATAGTGCTACAGTATGTACTCTGTGTTCTGACACTTTTCTCTCAGAGCCAGCATTCTATTTTTCAGCAATTTGTGCAACATAGTTCTTTAGGATCAGGACAGATGAGAAAAGCCTCTGCTCCACACTTGCATCACTGAACCTTGAGCCCCATGACCCTGTCGGTGGTTCGCTGCTAACCACAACCGTCTTTCATTGGGTCACTTCTGCTTGGTACTAACCACTGCATACTGGGAACATCCCACAAGACCTGCTGTTTCGCAGAAGCTCTGACCCAGTTGTCTATCATCACGATTTGCTCCTTGTCAGAATCACTTGCCCATTTTCCCTATTTCCAACACATCAACTTTGAGAACTAACTGTTTACTTGCTGCCTAGTTTATCCCACCCCTTTGACAGGTGCCTTTGTAAAGACATAATTATTGTTATTCACTTCAACTGTCAGTTGTCTTAATGTTATAGCTATCTGGTGTTCATTTTACCAAAGATTCATTGTTTTTAGGAATACAAAAGCAACAGTGACTAAATAAATAAAAAAGAATAAATCAAAGTGACTACGCTCTTAGTAGTTAGACACAAAGAAGTCTTGCTGATAGATAGATAGATAGATAGATAGATAGATAGATAGATAGATAGATAGATAGATAGATAGATAGATAGATAGATAGATAGATAGATAGATAGATAGATAGATAGATAGATAGATACTCTTTTGATACCAAAGTAAATTAAAAAATATGTTGCACTCATCAGTGTTCCTATCCAATGTTCCTCGTTGTTTAGATTGTATAGTTTAGGTAGTTTCAATCTACTGTATGTATCATAAAAGTTGGCAGATGCTCCTATACAAAACAACTTGCAACTGTGATTACTAGTAATATAATGGCTGCTTAGGTTTAATGATTTATTGATTTATAGAAAATGTATTTGTCAGTTTAGCCAGTTTAGAAATTAAACCCCTGAAGGGCCCCGTGACCCACATTATTGCTTAAGCAGCAAGATATCTTGATTGAACAAAGATACAGAATGAAACACTTTCAGGTCATTTCAGTGTATGGTTTTGCATCTCACCTCTACAGTCATTCTTCTGCTCGAGCTCAAACTGAATGCCCCGGTAGAGCTCTCTGGAGATGAGGCCATAAGCAATGATCATTACCACACCTGGGATGAAGAAGAGAATAAAAAGCAGCAAGACGTACCTGAGAGACAGAAAACAGATCAATAAACCAAATGAAAGTGAACAGAATCAATACAGCCTTTCAAAAAGTAACCATCTTCCCATGCAGATGAGACCCACTGAAGCAATTATGGGCTACAGTACTTGTGTCAGCTCAGATGATGATATGTGCCCTTACTGATTACTAAGAGTTTTAAAGAGTAACTGAATTTGTGTAATCCTTCATCATCAGGCATCGACTCAACGCATCGGAAAAGCAAACCAGAAAAACAATAAATGCTAAAGAGTACTCACAATATTGAGAGCAATCTACAAGAGAGTTAGCAATACACATCTGTCTCAACATCTGCTAGAGCTACACTGAATCATGGTTTGTATCTAAAAAAGACACAAAGTGTGTTGGTTTTATTATTTCATTGTGGTATTCAAATGACATTGTGGGAGGGCTGCGTGAATGCATCTCGGCTGGTCCTTTACTCTCATCTTTTTCATCTCTCTGACGTTTTTGTGAATTCATTTGATCTCAAACACACTTGTCTTCTTGTTCCATACGTGGCTTTCAAATTCATCACCAGGACACAAGCAATCAAAGCAAAACTGTCTCAAAAGGGCTTCAGTAAATGGACCGATGAAGGCAATGGAAAATGATCGCAGACGATCCAGAAGCTTCTTTTGTTTAACTTTAGTATCATCCAATGCTTTCTCCAAGCCCTGTGTTTACTCATCAGGGCTTTTTAGATTCATTTCATAATCGCTGTGGTGTCTTTAATACACTCTCATCTGGCAAGGTGAGTTCACGTACCCTGCCCAGGGGTAATAAATGTCTCTAAGGGCTGATTTAAGATGGGTCAAAAACAATCCCAAGAACAACATCAACCAAAACAAATGATGTCCTGCATGACTAAATATTCATGTGTTTGAACCTTGAGAAGATATCTCCTCTAAGAATAACACGAATCGGTAATTATTCACTGTGTAAAACTGTCAGTGTTTACAGTTTACTGGTCATCATCTTTACAGACAACCAGAGGTGGGAAGAGTTGTCAAAAATTGTACTCAAGTAAAAGTACTGCTACTTTAGAATAATATGACTCAAGTAAAAGTAAAAATCCAAATAATTACTTGAATAAGAGTTAAAAAGTACTTGGTGAAAAAAACTACTCAAGTACTGAGTAACTGTTGAGTAATGTCTGGTTTATTTTTTAACACAAGACAACAATCAGACAGACAAAAATACAAAATAATCTTTAGGCAAATTATGGCTCATCCAATCAATAAAATAAATTAAAATTAATTAATTACAAAATAGCTTAAATTAAAATAATTCAGGTAAATTCAAGTACTTAGTAAATAAAATAATAATAATAAAAAAATAAATACAAACAAGTAACACAAATTTCCAAACCTTTATACTTTTTTACCAGGCAGAACTAGAACGAGGCAGCCCATAAATTCCCATAAACTGTGTGTGTGTGTGTGTGTGTGTGTGTGTCTCCAGTGACAGAACAACAGAAGGAAACACACACACATTTCATACCAGGCATGCTGAACAGAAAACTGCACACCGGTCAATGTAAAACGTGTGTGCGTGTGTGAAAACATGCAGAAACAAACTATTTCACCAAATAATCACTCAGTGATGTGACTATTAAACTTCACCGTCTGCATTGCCGACGGTTTGTGTTGCTAACTACCTCGTCCCGCCGCTGAGAATGAGTATGGTAACGTGACAAGACTGCACAACTACGTTTGATTGGTGAAACACAGTCACGTGGTAGAGCCTTAGAGGAAGTTTCTCTCTGTCAAAAATAAAACATTAAAATAGATGCGTAGAATACCATAAGCAGTATTCTCCTAGAAGTATACTTTTTTACTCAAGTAAATGTAACGGAGTAAATGTAACTCGTTACTACCCACCTCTGCAGACAACAGTAGTTTAAATGGCAATACATTCAACACTTAATGGTTTGTTCAACCTCTCGTTCATCTTCACACAGCCAGTCTGAGGGAGGCAATGAAACCTTGATAACCTTCTCAAATATAATTTCATTACTCTAATTTTTTTCCATATAGCCTCTTGTTGGTCCAGAGGCAGAATCCCATTCTCTCATTTCAATGAGTTAATAAAGAGTTAACTGCCGGTCCCAAGCCCGGATCTAATGAGCGGGTTGTGTCAGGAAAGGCATCTGATGTAAAACCTGCACCAAATCTAATATGAAGACCATGTGATCCACTGTGGTGACAGGGAACAGCTGAAAAACCAACAACCCCAATTTTCCATTTTATCCGACTTCAGTAAGGAATATCAGGGTATTTCCATGATTGGGGCACCATTTACGGTATATTAGATAAGATAATAGATACTTTACTCTCATCGTATACAATACAGTGAACTTTAGTATGTCAGCTCTCAGAAAGTAGCAAGTACTAGACAGAGATTTAAAATAAGAAAGTAAATATGAAAAATATATTATTAAAAATAGAAATTAGACTCTAAATAATCAGTCAAATATCTTCAAGATTGCATATGAATGCATTACTATGATTACCGAAATGCATTCTGAGGAGCACATATTGTACATATCGTATGTTTACCTTGTTAATTTTTTTAAAAAGTTAAAGTTTTTAAAATTTTTTGCTAAGAAATGTCAACAATGTTTTTTTGATGATTTTTTTTTTTTTTTTTTTTTTGAGAATATGTTAAAAAAGAATGTGGTAATTATCAATTACTTGCTGAGTAAATAGCTTAGTAAAGTGCTCAATAAATAATTGTGTGACACTCAAATGTACATTTTTCAGAACTGTAACGGATGACTCATGGAAAAGGCTGTTTCAACACGAGATATTAAACTGAATCACACAGTCATGCAAAAGGAATATGAGTTTTGAAGTATTTAAGTGATTATTCATAAGCTTTAGTGATTTAGTTATTTCAAGGTAAAAAAAAATAAACAGTGGTTTTAAGATGGAAATGCTGTAAATATGCACATGGGTTGTTATGAAGGACAATTTAACTATGTTTAAAATACCTTTTTTCTGTGTTTTCCATGGGACTCAAATGGCACTCCCAACTACAGAATCACTACAAAGCCTCTTAGTTTTTAGTTCTATTTCCACCCAGTGGATTTAGCACGACAGACATTATGTACTTTTCAGAGCGAACTTGCAGGAAATTTGTACAGTAAGTAATGATAAATGACTGGACTATCTCAAATTGTGAATTATTTACAGTAATAAATAATTAAAAATATTCCATCCTGTCTCAAAAAAATTGTGAAATCCCCTGAGAAGAATCCAGATCGACTCGATTAAGGAGAAAATGGAGGTTAATATTAGGAAAGAGCAGAGCTGAAGTACAGAATGAATATAGAGCTTATATAGTCTAAGTTATTGCAAATGAGTTACTTGCTTCAGCTTGGTGGAAATAAATACTGTTTTCCAGATGGAGGCTTTGATTTAAGTAAGGACTTTTATACGAAATCCATTATAAGTGGTTTTGCTCATAAGTATGCCAGTCATGTGTGAGATCATTATTAGGATAATATAATCATGCTGAGTAGTGAACTCACCAAATCTGTTCGATTTGGCTTATACGCCAGTCTGGGCGGCACATGTGAGCGGTGATGTTGTTGGGTTTGGAGAAGGGCACCAGCGTGCTGAAGATCGGATAGGGAACCATGATGCCTACTGACAGCACCCAGGTAGCGGCAATGACTTTGTAAGCATGCGAGCGGGTCTGCCATGCCCGGGACTTCAGTGGGTTGCAGATGGCGCTGTACCTTTCGATTGCTATGGCAACCAGGCTGAAGGTGGAAATGCTGACGGAGATACCTGTGGAGAATTGTGGGAGGAAGTACGAGACATGTGAGAAGTATCCTACAGGAATGGTGCTGTAACTAAGCGACAAAATGTGCATGCCTTAAGGCAGTGCTGGGGAAATCTGTAGCTCTCGACTGCTTTATTTCTGTGATAAATATTTTGCATGATTTAATGCTCTGCCTTTCTGAGAAGACTACAGTAGGTTTACTGTTAAAGACTGTGGTATGGTTTTCCCTTTCTCATCTTCTACAATAGTCATTATTATGATACACTCAGAGGTCATAGGTGCACGAAAGGCTATTTATGACCATCAGAAAATTACAAGCACACACCCTGTATTTGCCTCTCGTTTTTGATTCTACTGTTCATTTTAATTATGTGTATTTATTCAAAAATCCATTTTATTAAACCACTCGTTCAACCACTGCTTTAATTCAAAAGAAAAAAAAAAAACATGTACTGGCACATTATTAAACACTCACCAGCCACTTAATATAGACTCCAGAACCCCGCTCATTCATGCAATTATCGAATCAATACAGCAGCAGCAGCACAGAAGCATCAAGCATTAGACTAGATGAAAAATCTGATCTCAATGACCAAGGCATGGCTGATGGTACCAGATGAGTTGGTTTGATTATCAGCTGATCTGTGATTTTGTCTCTGAAGTTCACACAGAAAGGTGTGAAAGAAGAAGAAAAGACATCCTGTGAGCAGCACTTCTGCAAGTGGAAATGCTTCAATGATGAGAGAGGTGAGAGCAGAATTGTGAGGAACAGGCTCACCGAAACTGAACAGTTGATGACCGGAGAAAGGCCAGGCAATGCTTTTCCAATCTACTGCTGTCCATTTCAGTGAGCTTGATAGTGCCCACTCACATTCCGGTACATGGCTGACAGGAGTAGACCCCCATGTGGTCGTCTGCTGTTGGAGTCCATCCATGTGTTGATGCTTTTCCACTTGCCACCATTCTACAGTGATTACTTAAGTTACTGTTAAATTTATCTGCCCTTGAAACGTAAAGATACCTGCTCTCTAGCGCCTCTACTGCAGTGTTTAGAAAAAATTAAGACCTGGATGGCACTAAATTTCCTTAATTTTAATAAAAAGAAAACAGAAGTGGTGTTGTTTACGCCAGGGGGAACCTGTGACTCAGTAGACCTAAACCTCGGTGAGCTGAATCCATATGTGAAGCAAAAAATCTGGGTGTTGTTATTGACTGATTTCTGACAGGAAACAGGAACATGGAAGTGAACAGACAACATACTACACCAAATAATGACTAACACCAGGTAAGTGGAAAAACAGAGTAGATATGGTGAACAAGAACCAATCACAAGGCGGAGACAATCATAGACTAGGACAAAACACCTGGGGAAGAGATTGAGTGCAATTAATGTCCAAGGTAACTAATAAGTGGGCGGATCCAAAAATTAACAGCAGGGAATGACAGCAGACAGAAACAAAGGAAAACACAAACAGACTCATTACAGAAACCCCCCCCGCGACTCCGAGCGGCTTCCGGTCGAGCAGGTGGAGACAGAGATGAGAGCAGGACTGGAGACCAGGGTGGTGCCACAGGTCGAGCCAGGGACCAAAGCGGAGTTGGCCGCCAGGGTGGTGCTGGAGGCGGAGCCAGAGACCCAAGCAGGGCCGGAGGTAGAGGGGCTGGCAAATCCAGTGAAACGAAACACAGGACAGATAAAACAGGAAAATTGGTTGGCCGTCAGGGCAGTAGGCAAGGGCGGTGCTGCAGGTGGAGACAGAGACCAGATGGTGCCGGAGGCAGAGCCAGAGACCAGAGCAGGACTGGAGACCAGGGTGGTGCCGCAGGTCGAGCCAGGGACCAAAGCGGAGTTGGCGGCCAGGGTGGTGCTGGAGGCGGAGCCAGAGACCCGAGCAGGGCCGGAGACCAGGGTGGTGCTGGAGGCGGAGCCAGAGACTCAAGCAGGGCCAGAGACCAGGGCGGTACCGCAGGCGGTCCGGCTGGTTCCGTCGACCCGGTTTGCCCATCTGGTTCCGGCGACCCGGTCGGTCCAGCTGGTTCTGGCGACCCGGTTGGTTCCGACAACCCATCTGGCTCCGGCGACCCAGTCGGTCCAGCTGGTTCCGACGATCCGGCTGGTTCCGTCGACCCGGTTGGCCCATCTGGTTCCGTTGAACCGGCTGGTTCGGCTGGTTCCGGCGACCCGGCTGGTTCGGTTGGTTCCGACGACCCCGTCGGCTCATCTGGTTCCGACGACCCGGTCGGTTCGGCTGGTGAGACCGACGGCTTAGATGACCTCATCGGGGTATCCGCCAGTTTGGAGACCAACCGGTTCGCACGGGCCTCAGCCGAGCTTGCCGGTATGGTAGCCATGTGAACCGGCACGGTCACAGGTGTGCACGGGACTGGGCTGGACGGAGGCACTGTAGGGCATCCGTGGCTGGTTTGGCTCCGTAGCCCACGGACCCCGATGCTTGCTGCCCCCCCCAAAAAAATATTTAAGGCCGGCCATCTCTCCACTGTCCATGGTTACCGAGGACCCGCCCAGGAGCAAAGCCAAGTTGACGAAACCCGACAATGATCCTAACTCTCGGCTAGTCGGCATTACGTATCGCACCTTGCTCTCCAGTCCATGCCTGAAGATGTCTTTCAGGGCCTTTTCCCCAAAGTCCACCTGGTTACACAGGTCCATGAATACCTCTGCGTATTCCTCAATTGGGGAATCTTCCTGACGGAGGCAAAACAAAATTTCTGCTGGATCCATAGTGGTTAGTCTTTCTGTCGTGATGAGTCAAAGGTGAATGAGGAGCCAAATGCAGTAAAGAGATTTAATGACCAAAACAAGGAAACAGGTACACAGACAGGCAGGCAAAACAAGACCGAACACAGAGCTGACAGGAAACAGGAACATGGAAGTGAACAGACAACATACTACACCAAATAAAGACTAACACCAGGGAAGTGGACAAACAGAGTAGATATGGTAAACAAGAACCAATCACAAGGACAATCAAAGACTAGGACAAAACACCTGGGGAAGAGATTGAGTGCAATTAATGTCCATGGGTAACAAATAAGTGGGCGGAGCCAACAACTGACAGCAGGGAATGACAGCAGACAGAAACAAAGGAAAACACAAACAGACTCATTACAGCGGCAGCTCGCCTATTGACAGGCACATGAAAGCGGGAACATATCACTCCCATTCTCGCGCCTCTTCACTGGCTTCCTGTCCATTATAGGATTCATTTTAAAATTTTGGTGCTTGTTTTTAAATCTCTTAATGGGTAAGTTCCAAGTTATTTATCAGATTTGATTAATCTGTACGCTCCGTCAAGAGCACTAAGGTCTGCTGACCATTTGCTTTTAGCTGTTCCAAGAGTAAAACTGAGGAGCAGGAAGGACCGAGCCTTTGCAAGGGTGGCCCCGAAGCTCTGGAACAGTTTGCCTCTCTAACTGTACATTAGACAGGCTCAAACACTTGAGGTCTTTAAATCTGGCCTAAAAACTTATTTTTACAGTCTGCCGTTTGATGCCATGTGAGAGCTGCTTTCCTTTATTGTTTTTATTGTTTTGTTGTTTTGTATTGTATTGTGTCTTAAGTGTTTTTCTTTTATGCTGTGTGCTGACTGTTCGTATTAATGAACATGTTTCCTTTTGTATGTACAGCACTTTGTCAAACACTTGTTTTTAAAAAAAGTGCTTTATAAATAAACTTTGACTTTGACTACTGTACTCTGATCTCGAACCCGATCTCCTCTGATGTTTCAGTCGTTGTTGAAGTCTAAAGTCTATAGTCACAGTTCTAAAATACTCAAACAAGAAGCTCTTCTCTTACGTAGAAGCTTTTGACCTGTATCTTCATCCTTTTACGAAATTGCATTGCTGGAACACGAATGGCTGATTGGATAAGTACTGTACATGAATGTTTAGATGTGTGTTTCTTTTATTATAAAGCTAATGACAATTTTTTTTATTTAGTATGTCACCACAAATGAATAGCTTTACCCACTGAGCTGTTCCTGAGGCCATGCTCCGATTTTCCTAGTTGGATCTTTAACCTTTAATCTGCTATCAATTGACATGAAATCTTTCCAAATTCCAGATGTCCAAAAGTTTAAAAGAATATTTTGAGAACTTTTATTTTTGTGGTTGTTGTTTCTTCAAAAAACACTGTGTTCCTTTAAAATTATAATTTCAAAGAATTTCTTATTGATTGATTTCCTTTTGCTGACTTATAAGTTTGTGCAGCGTGCAATCCCTTCTGAGGTATCAGGGAAAAATATCCCACAGATGCCATAAAGCTTAAGCGATTCCTCCCTTGGGCCCAGAAAATACATGAATGAAATGCATTGTATAAAGGCAATGAAGCTTGAAGAGTCTTAGAAAAAAGTTCACTGTGCAAATCCTTTAATGGCTGGGGGTGACCACAGCTAAAATTGGCTCAAGCATCCTTTTTGATTTCCTATTTACAAACAGTATAATCACCACTATAAAGGATGATTCAGAAAAAAGGCCAGAACAGAGACCGTGGTGATTTAAGTTCAGACGATGGCTGCGTTTTGATGGTCCTATTTCTTCTCAATTGAATGTACAATAGGTGTAAAGCACAGTTTGTGTTGACCACACTTAAACAGCAGAATAATAGCAGGCTACACTTAAAAGAGTGTAGCTCACATCTCATAAAACCACTGCACCTTCATTCTGCATGACTTTGATGGCCTTTTATGTCCTTAAGGGCAGATGTTAACAGACATAGCCTTGGAGATTAAACACAAAAATCGATGGTTGGAAGAAGCTGTAATGGTTCATTGACTGATTGTGGCTGATGAAAACCGACAGAGGAGAAGGACATAAACCAAAAGTAAGCAAGAAACCACTAGCATGGCTGTAGGATGTAACAGGATGTCTTCCTCTGACTCAAGACTGGACACATGGCACTGTAGGAGTGTCCAAATGAGTGCCACCACTGTGCCAAGCTCTGAGTAGAAATAACCCTCTTTTGTATTAATTTAGACCTCATTTCTGCAATGGCAATTTTATAAACTGGATTAAACACAAAAAGCAGCTTGTTCAAACCCATGACACTACATTTGCTCTTGAAGAGAGAAATTGAAACGATTTATAATCACACAAGTATTATTACTGTTCAATGGCTTGTGCCTTCACATTAACGCACATGAATTGTATTAAGGCCATGCTGTGTTTTCGTGATGCATCGAAATAGAGTCATAATGGCCTGTGTGTTTTATGGGGCAATTGTTTTTGTTGTAGTTAATAAAGCATTCGAGACAGCTTCCCCTATCTTCACATTTATCAGTGTTATTTCCGCTTGCTCTCTCATATAATGGTGTATCTAGTTCAACTTAGTTCATCAAGTCCATTAAATCATTCTGTCCTCCTTCCAAGGATACAAGGATGCCCTGTTTCCCAGGCAACAATAATAATAATAATAATAATAATCACACTGCATTCAAATTAACATTGTAAACGAATTGATAATTAAGCCCAGAATTCTGACATTCCACTAGGCAGGAATTTCTGACTCAAATTCAACACTCATCCAAGAGTTATCTTTAATGTGCAGAGGCAGATATCTTTATAACATTGCCTACTGCAAGTATTTAATTCGGCGTTAGTGTTTTCATGATCATATTCAGCATTGAGGTAATATTATTATAATCGCAGCTTGCTAGAACATTTATGTTAGGCTAGGGTGTAATTTTCTGCCTACATGAACAAAGCTATTTTTTCACTTTATGCCAAAACAAGAAAGTATATGACTCTTCATACCTTATTAGTTTCTCAGTCCCCAGTATATCTTCATGCAGAGAAAATGTTATACTGTAGTCCACCTACATATTAACAGTTGTTGCTTCATACAAAACAAAGTGTAAGAGGGATCAAAATCCCATCAGCATCCAATACAGACTATGATTATATGCAATGAAAGTAATTTTACTAATGAGATTACCATTGGTCTCATTGTACATTTTCACATCTAGAATTTAGTGCTGCTGTAAAAACTGAGAATTTAAGAATTTAAAGGTCACAGACATACAGTAGGTTATTACCAGGGATAAACTCAAAGTGGAGCTCAGATAGGATGTTTTTTATTGATGGAAATTATTTGACTGATATATATTACAGCAGAGTGAAATTGTTTTCTTTGCATATCCTAGCTTGTTAATGAAACTTGAGATAGAGCACAGGGTCAGCCATGAAACCGTTCCACCGGAGCAGAGAGGGTTAAGGGCCATGCTCGGGGGCACAACAGTGGCAGCTTTTCAGTGCAGAGGCTTTTAACTGACAACCTGTTTTTTCTAAAACGTATCTCAATTAACAATCTTCATATCTTGGCCTTTCATTGCTTGGGTGGTCCCATCATCCCTACTTCTCTATTCCTATCAATAAATTCAATGTTACTCTGTAATGTTGTGCCTCTAATAATTACTGCTGGTAATGTTACATTGTCTACTTTGTTCTCAAGTCAGTATGGTCTAACATTGGCAAATTTGTATAAACAGCTTCATTAGTTAATCAATTAAAAAAATATTAATTTGTTGATACTGGTTGAAAATGTCTGATAAGTTGATAAGTCTGACTTTGGGTTTGGACTGGATGATGGCGCAACAGAAAACATTTATTATTATTATTATTATTATTATTATTATTATTATTATTATTATTATTATTATTGTTATACTACTACTACTACTAATAATAATAAGAAGAAGAAGAAGAAGAAGAAGAAGAAGAAGAATCATTATTATTATTATTATTATTATTATTATTATTATTATTTTACTATAGTATAGTATAGTATAGTATAGTATGGTATAGTATAGTATAGTATAGTATAGTATAGTATAGTATAGTATAGTATAGTATAGTATAGTATAGTATTATAACATGTAGAATCTGTTGTTAATTAGTTATCCTACTATAAACTAATCTGTAATCGATGGATCTAAATAGAATGTTGTTTTTCCACTTAAAATAAAAAATTAATATTTTTTCTTTATAACGATTATAGCACAAGCCAATTTGAATTTTTTGAGGTATCTAAGCCAATTGATATAATATTCAAATCAACTAATATCCTCTTTAAAGCACTGAAACGCAGTAGGTAGTGAAAGGTGAAATGGAGAACACCTCACCCATGAAATAGGTGACGGTCTTGCACATAGCAGCTCCAAAGATGAAGTCTTCCAGCAAATTAGGGATGAGAGTGAAAGGCATGCAGAAGACAGCCATCATGAGGTCACTGATAGCCAGTGAGAGCAGGAAGGAGTTAGTGACGGTGCGCATACGCTTGTTCGCCACCAGCACCACGATGATCAGCAGGTTGCCAAATGCGCTCAGGAAGAAGATGAGAGAGTAGAGGAGGATCCGTAACGAGTACATCTCTGAGGGAAGGAGGAAGAGTCATTAGGGACATTTTTCATCTTATCTAAATACCAGAGCAAAAATAAGCCTAGTCAGAGATTTTCTTTTGAGTCCTAATCAAAGAGGCATGATATCCTGAGCTGATGTAATGGTACATTAGTTAGAACTCCTCTGCCGCCCCCCATGTGCTACACTTGATGCTGTAGTGGCTCAGTGATTTGGAGAAATTTGGATCTTCCTTATCACAGACATGGCACCCAGTAGCAATCATGTGCAACCTCTCAGCAATCATGGGGACAGTGAGTAGAAAAAATACACCACTGACTACAGCTGGTCAATGACCGAAATAATCAGCTTCAGCAATTGTTCTCAGGAATTTCAATTTCAGACACTAAAATACATCATACTGAGCTGTAATTCAGAGTGCATTTATGAGCACATAATGAGGATTTAATACTAAAATTGTCCACATCGTTAGTCAGAATTATATACGTTAAATGCTACTCAGAATGTTACGGGGTTATTTTAACAGAGACAATATTTATAGACAACAAACTGTTGTTGCACATTATACAATAAATAAGGAAACGCTGGATAAAGCAATATTTCATAAGCTGTTGAATGATGAGCGTCAAAAGGTAATTTATGATTATTAAAAGTGATTCATTAATTCAGAATATTTGCAATATGCTAGTTTCTTATTAGATGTTCATCTTTTTTATATTCTTCACTATTCTCTTGTATTTATGATACATATTGTTAGTATTCTTTTATATTATAATGCGCTTGTGCTTCAAGGAAGTGGTTTAGACGCTTTTGAAAACCCACCCATTTTCGGATGCTTTCACTCAAGCAAAATCTCAGCGGAATGAACAATACTCAGGGACTGGAACCTCTGAATATGTGCAACATTTCACATGTAAATATTGACATGATTTTTGGTCTGAATATGGCATCTGGCATTTGTTTATTTCCAAGAGATTGATTTGTGAATTACTGTTTGTGTCTTACCCTCCAAATATCAGCTACAATCCTGTAACTGAGCAACCAGCGTCTTCACCTTCCTCAGAGTGTGACTGTATCTGAGATGTACCCAATGTTCATGATTAAGGACCGAAACACCGTTTCTGCACATCGACTCCCTATTCCATCAATCTCTGAATGTCTTGTTAGAGAACTGACTAGCACAGCTTCTGTCTCTTCTGAGCTGCCAGAACTGATACAACATTAACTGAGTCTAATATAGTAATTGATAAGTAGCTAGATTTGGATTGGCAGAAATCAGTTTTCTGTCATTAATTCCAGTCAATAGGGCTTAGCTTTGCAATTAAGCTTGTAGCATGCCTTATTAAACCAGCTCTTCATGCTTGCTGTAATTTCATACCAATTAAATGTCTTTAAGCCAGTTTACTTAGGCTATGTTCCAAAATCTTGAACCCTAATGAAAATATGGCACCTTTGGTGGAAGATTACTCAATTTTAGCAAAAATATACAAACTTGAGATAAAAGTAAAATAATATCAGGTTGCATGTATATTGCTTGCAATTACTGCATCAAGCCTGAGACTCGATGACATCACCAAACCTACTTCCTTTGTAATTGTAGGCTTGTACTGCAAGTATAGTAGTTTTTGTTTGTTTTGTGGGTTGCTTCCTTCAGTCTCCTCTCCAGGAGGTGAATTGCTGCTCAACTGGGTTATGGTTTGGTGATTGAAGACGAAGAAGACGACGAAGAAGAAGAAGCCTTTATTTTTCACTTATACATTACAGCACAGTGAGATTCTTTCTTCGCATTTCCCGACTTTGGAGGTTGGGTTCAGAGCACAGGGTCAGTCAGAGTAAAGGGCCTTGTTCAAGGGCCCAACAGTGGCATCTTGGCAGTGCTGAGGCTTAAATCCTGATCCTCTGATTAACAACCCAACCTTAACTGCTTGACTTGGTCATTGAAAAGGCTTTAACTTCTGATTCTTGTTGTGAAGTATGGTTTGCATCTTGTGTATGGTCTCTGTATTTCTGCTCTCGAAGTCTTCTCCAAACTCTGGATTATAATATCCTCACCCGTGCTCTATGGAAGTTGTGGGTGATGTTACTGTCTGTTGTTTTGTCTTTTTTTCTTCACAGGTCTCACAGTGTTTCAGTCAGGAACTGATGTTATTTTTCTTGGCTGATCTGTTCAATGTCTGATTTTTAATGCACCAGCGGTTTCTTTCTTTTTAAGGACATTCCAATTTGGTGTATTGGCTCTGAGTGATTTTCCATGTTTTTCCTCAGCTTCAGAATGGTGTGCTTGTCTGACCTTTGTCTTAGTTTGTCTTTTTTTTTTTTTAACAACAAATGCACAGGTCTTCACAGGTGAAACCCAGAGCTTGTACCAATAGTAGGCTTTCAAAACTATTAATTGATTACACAGGCGGTCTAACAGGACACGAGAAACCCAAATCAGTCACATCTTCATGAATTTAGCACCACCAGATATGAATATCAGGAAATCTCATATCAATCTTTTGATCTTAAGTCCAATTCTTTTAAGTGTATAGCAATAACAACATGATCATCCTTGCTGTTTCAATACCTTTGTACAGTATGGGACAACAATGAAACAAGACGATTAGAACTGTTTGTGCAGTTCTGTATCTATACTCATCTTTATTTGTCTTTCCCTTTCTACCTTTCTTCACTGCTTTGTATCATTTCAGTCTGTGTTAATGGAGCTATTTCCAACCTTAATTCTTTGTTAATGAAATCTTTCTTGGCCATTAAATTACTCTACTTGATGGCTTGATATCAGGAATGAAAGTAATGTTATTGTTTTTAAATGATCATATGATATTTGTAAATATTGCTCATATAATATTGCCTTTTTTAATTCCCAAGAATTTGCAAAAGCCATTAAAGGTATAGAAAACTGGAAATAAATAAAGAATAAATTGGGATAATAAAAGAATAAATGAATGAATAATGAATGTTACAAATTAACGTTAGGGTAAAAGGCTTTGAAACATTTTATTTTTATTTCATTTATAAATGTATAAATAAATCAAAAGCCCTCTCTCATTAGCATTCCAGTCAGTTGACTACAGACGATTTAGCCAATCATTGATCTTTCTGCGCAGAAACAAAGAGCATTAGCATCGCAATACGCCACTGAGTTTGTGAAACAGATTGCGCCCTCCTCTCTTTCTTGTTTTCTAGGTTTTTGCCCTATTCATCTGACTTTTGTCCATGACATGATTGTGTATTTATAGTGCAAATACGCTGCACATCTGTGACTGTGCTAGTGAGACCGGGCGGATTTTCCATTATTATCAACAGGGGGTAGGCAGAAGCAGGGTGTGTAATACATCCCTCTCATTTCATGCAGATGTTCAGAAGCCCAACACTTTGGCACATGAGGCTGACATTAAATACCTAATCACTAAAAAGAACAAACATGCATCAGTGTTTTTATGTGCTCTCTCTCTCTCTCTCTCTCTCTCTCTCTCTCTCTCTCTCTCTCTCTCTCTCTCTCTCTCTCTCTTTCTCTCTCTCCCACCCGCTCCCTCCCTCCCGCTCCCTCTCTCTTTCTCTCCTTTCCTATCTCTACTCCACCAGAGTGTGTTTTATAGTTTTAATCAGGACTCCAATTCTATGCCTGGAGGGCTCCAGTCTAACATATTTTTTGGCTCTTTATATTTTCTACTCAAAAGTCATATGTGTGTGTGTGTGTGTGTGTGTGTGTGTGTGTGTGTGTGTGTGTGTGTGTGTGTGTGTGTGTGTGTGTGTGTGTGTGTGTGTGTGTGTGTGTGTGTTTGTGTGTGTATACATACACATATATGTTGTTTAGGTTAAATTGGCTGAACCAATATCAATGAACAACCACCACTTGAATGCAAAGACTCAAAAAGACATTCCCTAATGCTATATCTACAAACAAATTACAGAGCTGAACTTGTATTGTTTTGTTATGATGATGTTGATGATGATGATGATGATGATGATGATGATGATGATGATGATGATGATGATGATGATGATGATGATGATGATTAATTGTGAAACATTGCTAGGAAAAATGCTTCAGATGATCTTTGGTTAGAACACTTAAGAACACATTCTAGATCTTGGATCTTTTCTTCTTCTCTTCTTCTTCAAATTTATGCCAGGCGGTTTTGACTAGAAGATATTTATATATTGATATGATTCTAAAATGGTATTAATTCCAACTTATCCTCATGCTTGCAATTCAATAAGAATATGCTTGAATTGAAGCTGAGTGTCCATCGATTGTGTAAAAGAGAACGGAACCCTAGCTTTCTCCAACGTTTACATCCGGTTCGATCCTGCTGAATAATGAAGTAAACCTGATTTACTTGTGAATCAATATAAAAATGTTTTTCAGATCAATTAGAATAAGGTTCCTATTAACCTCACAGTGATTTGAAAATAATTCTGTAATGATTTGGTATGAAATGATTTTTTAAAAATTCTCCGGATGGTTTAGCTTCCTGAAAGAGATTATTTCTACTTAGCATATTAGTTTAAAAAGAAATTTACTGTACATCTCTACTAAAGAAGATCCCACAGGGTGCTAGATGGAAGCGCTCTTTCTAAGAATACACAATTGTTGATCTACACTTATTCATATCAGTTGGGGTTTGTTTAAAGTTTTTACACAAAAAAAATAAATAAATAGATTTTTATAATAAAACATACTGAAGTCTTTGCCTTTACTATTTTTGTCACGTGTTTCCACGTCAATCTTGAAATGTTAAACGTCCAGTTTTCTGACTGCGATGCGTATGCAAGAGATTGTATTATCTTTCGAAAATATAACCTCACAATACCGCAATACATCTACATCATTTTTAAACAGTCTACACGTCTGAATTAATGACTGTAAATACATTGCAAACTGCTTCATGGAAGTCCCGTGTGTATACAATCAGATATTAACCACTGCTGTGTATTTCATCTCATGATATATCTCATGAAGACAATCAGGGGTTTACAATTAAATGTCAGATTCCAAAACAAAATTATAAAGTTTAAAGACGACAACGATAAATTATTTTGATATTATTATATGAAAAGATCTAATATTTGTGTTTTAGCAAGAAAACCATGTTTTTAGGATGAAAATCAGCACTATACTTCAGTTCAAATCAATTCAAATTTATTTCTATAGCCCTTTTAACAATTGACATCGTCTCAAAGCGGCTTTACAAAACGTAAACATAAAACAAAAGGTTAATATAAAGAATAATATAAAGATTATTATAAACAAACATTTAAGATTAATAGATATATTTAAATGTGTTTGTATTTATCCCCAATGAGCAAGTCTGAGGTGACTCAGGAGACTGTGGGGAGGAGGAAAAACTCCCTTAGATGGTAAAGGAAGAAACCTTGAGAGGAACCAGACACAAAGTGGAACCTCATCCTCATATGGGTGACACTGCAGGGTGGGATTATAAATATACAGTCTGACAAAATTGTTGTATTGATGAGGAGATTGTTGTCCTCAAAGACCACATGGAGTTGGTATCTCCTCTTTAGTACTTAGACTGATGGCTATTCATTAATATATAATGAATACATGCTCTCAAAAGCTGAAATCTCTTTTTAGGCTTAGACATGGACATCGCATTAAATGACCAACAACGTTTTGCTTGAAAGCACACACACACACTTGGAGGGAGAATCGGTTCCTCAATGGTTCACTGGGTGAATGATGGTTCTAGCTTTAGATAAACTGGTAATACAGACACAGTGTATTCACTGTAGAGTTTAACCCAGAACATTTCAATAAATATGTCTAAATACATTATGCACTCATGCGCTCATGCAATACGTGGATTTAAATGGTTTTTTTCCAAACACAAACAGCCCACTTTTTTTTTTCAAGCAGTCAAATACGAACTAAAACAGAGGAGCTCACCTTTAGATCGTGTTGCTTGAAGTTTGGTTAAAACTGACGCATTGTTACAGGTGGTGTTCATTTCCACGGTGGAGCGGTTTAATGGAGAGTCTAAATGCGCTTTGGCGCAATCCCACAATGTGCCATGACTTTCATTCATTTTAGGGAAATCCATATTCCGCTAAATAATCCCAAAATGATCCAAACTAGAAGGCTAGAATCTATACCTGACTTTTCCCAAGCATAAAATGATACTGCGTGGAAATGATTAAAATGCGCTTGACTTAAAAATAAAAATAAAATAAAATAAAAATGAAGAAGAAGAAAGAAAAAAATGCGCAGTCTGTATTAATATTGAGTAAAAATGCTGAGATAATCAGTAATGCAGAGTCGAGGCGTGAATGATGGACTCCGTGGTAACATTCTTGAACTTCTTCGAGCTGTGTCTGTGCGCAAAGTGCCGTGGCTGAGAGGCTTAAAGCGCGGCTGAACGCAGAGGATGTGTGTGTGTGTGTGTGTGTGTGTGTGTGTGTGTGTGTGTGTGTGTGTGTGTGTGTGTGTGTGTGTGTGTGTGTGTGTGTGTGTGTGCGGTTGGGGAGGGTCAGAAGTGTGCGTGCGTGTGCGTGCGTGTGTGTGCGTGTGTGTGCGTGCGTGCGTGTGTGTGTGTGCGTGTGTGTGTGTGTGTGTCTGTTTATATCTTGGTGGGGAACAAATTAAAGGAAAATCGGACAGTTTTGAGGACATTTGTTTGCTCTCCAGGAGAAAAAAGGTGTCCTATTTGGTGACATTTTGGAGAAGGGTTAATGTATTAATTATTCAGACGAATAATAATGTCACTTGAAGGATAGTACACCGATAATAAGACAGACACTGTGTGTGTGTGTGTGTGTGTGTGTGTGTGTGTGTGTGTGTGTGTGTGTGTGTGTGTGTGTGTGTGTGTGTGTGTGAAGGGGGAACCTCGATGTTAGAAAGGGATGCACCACTCGGAATGATGTAATGGTCCTCTCTCAACTCTCTCAGGAGATTCCGTTAGTCTCAAAGTGAATATTTGGAACGCAATTCAGAGGCCTGTGTCGCCCTCTTGTGGACAACATGAGAAAAAGAAGATGAAGAGAAAGAAGAAGAAGTCCTATTTGTGGGCACCAACATGCAAGCGTTTGCATACCATTTCTTTCCATAAAGGCCTACAAGACTTTGAAACAGTGGCTTTGGGTTTAATTGGTGTAACCTTTGACAATGTAGATATTGACAATGAGAATGAGCAAATTACTATGCCATTGTACCTCCAACATGGAACTCAGCTTGGAAAATGAACAAAGGTACAAAAACGTATCTATCTATCTATCTATCTATCTATCTATCTATCTATCTATCTATCTATCTATCTATCTATCTATCTATCTATCTATCTATCTATCTATCTATCTATCTATCTATCTATCTATCTATCTATCTATCTATCTATCTATCTATCTATCTATTTATACAAGTATGTAAGAAGATAAGTGAGGAGACTCACTGTGTTTGAAGGCTGGAACTGTCTTCATTATGCTTTTCAGGGTATTAATTAATTTTAATGTTAATGTTTGCTAAGTAGGAAATTCATCTAAATCATATGGCCACCATGGACACTAGATCTTAATCTAATCACACTTTTGAGATTTTGGAGCAGGTTGTTAAACAGCACTCCTCACCTTCATCAGAACCCAAATGACTTTTTCAATATTCCAGCTAACTTCCCAAGACTTTTAGAATCTGTGCCAAACTGCACTGAAGTTGTCCAGATGCGCTGAAAGTGGTCCAATATGTTACCAAGACACTGTGTTGTTGTTTTTAATCGGTTTTATTTTGCTACCTATTTGTACTGCCTTGTACAATATGTGAAAACTTCACACACAAAGAAATACAGTTTTTTTTAAATTGCTACTCCCAAACAGCTCCTACTACACATAGTTTAGAACATATATATATATATATATATATATATATATATATATATATATATATATATATATATATATATATGGTGTTAAGCCATTATTTTATACTGTCGGTAGTGTATGTTTGCAGTCAACCTCACAGAAAACAGGCAAGAAAATAAGCAATAATTCTAAAACTCATATCGGTACAAACATATTTTTAAATAAAAGCTAAGAAAAGTATATATTTTTTGTAAAATTCACAGATTTCTATTACAGACTTTTTGGTTTGTTACCTGTTTACCTCAGCGAAGAGGTTTCTTGGTTTTAGATGGACATTTTAACAAAATACAGAAAATTGTGCTGGACAAAAATGATTAAAGGATGATTGTACTGGCTGCCAAAAACTAATATTATACGACTGCATCTTTATTTTACAGGGTGCCAATAATTCTGATGCCACTTGTGATTAAATCAGAGATCAGCTGATTCTACAGTTCAGGCTCTACTATTAATCAGTAAGTAAAAGTAAACAGTAAAATGTTTATCTCAGTTAACAAGCATGAAGTTTTTAAGTATGCCTAATATTTACAAAAACACAATAATGACTGAAGCAATATAAGACGAAAAGAAAACTCCATAAATCCTTGAGACTATCTATACGTTTGCTACAGTTTCTGCACAAGTAAGAGTGTGTGTGGTTGAATAATCTAATTCATTTAGTGCAGCATGTTCTCTTTCCTCCAACACACCTGAATATAACTCAACTAGTTCATTTCTGCATTTTTAACCTGTGGATCATGTGGATCAGAGCAACAATACACAATGAAATGTGCAGTGCTATGCGGTGGATAAATAGTTTAAGATGAGTCTTGGATTTAAACAGGTGTTCGTTTGGTGGGAAGCTTCTTGCTGGCTGCCGAGCCGTTGGCCGTGTCGTTGTACCAGCTGAGGTGTGTGGGGTGAAGGATGCCTTGCTTCCTCCGCCGTGTTCGTGGCTTCATGTTCATGTAGTCGTGTGAAGACATTTGCTCTCTCTTCAGGCGGAACTGCAAGCCAAGCACATTCTGCTACTTTATAGCAAACTTACAAGATTTGTGTACTACAGTATATTCTTTCATGTTTGTGTATTTATAGCTGTTAAAACCTATAGATTAGATAAAGGGTAATGTTACAAAATAGAATAGAAAAAATGTCTAATTATTTTGTTATAATGTAGTTTTAATTATTTTACACTGTAATGTCTGATTGAAAACTAGTACTACTAGTAAGAATAGAAAACCCTATAATACTACTACTATTACTACTAATAATAATAATAGTAGTAGTAATAATAATAATAGTAATAGTAATATTATTATTATTATTACTATTATTATTATTATTACTATTATTATTATTATTATTATTATTAGAAAATGATATAAATAATAATAATAATGATAATAATAATAATAGTACTACTTATTATTATTATCATTATTATTATTATTGTTGTTGTTGTTGTTGTTGTTAGTATTATAATACTAATAATATTAATAACAATAATAATAATAATAATAATAGTAATAATAATTTTTTTGTTATTATTATTATTATTATTAGTAGTAGTAGTAGTAGTAGTAGTAGTAGTAGTAGTAGTAGTAGTATAATGCATCTAATAATAATAATAATAATAATACTTTTATAAATAACTATTATTATTGTTATTGTTGTTATTACTATTATTAGCTGTCTCTATTTCTTATCTATTTAAAATTATGTAAATCACTGAAACTCACCCTGAGTGATAAAGCAATGCAAGTGATGATCAGGCCGTATAAGCACAGTAGCCCGAACCCCACCCACAGGGGCAGATGTGTGGCAGAAGATACTGGTCTTAGGCTGTTCCCCACACACACATGCTCTACAAACAAGATATAGGTCTTACTCTTAGGCTGACACATTTGCAGTTTGCACAGCATTTCTATCATCTGTGTCTGTCAATAGTGATTTTCAAAAATAATGAAAGATTAGATGAAGATATTCTACACACCTTCAACAATCACGATAGTCTGAGGTGCCTCCTGGATATCCACCATTGGGGGAGGGTAGGACCTTGTAGCCGTGCATGTGTACAAGCCCGTGGCATCCATAGTAACGTTGTGAAGCACAAAGCAAGTGTTGTTGGATTCGGTACGTACATAATGATTCATCTTGCTTCCGAGGTGTTCTGAGTTCATCACGTGTGAGATATTCCCATATGTGATGGAGGCAATATTATTTGGGCCCTTAAACAAGTTGAACCTCATCTCCACTGCTGTAAAACTGGGACAGGGCACAGAAACATTGCTGTGGACTTTTGCACGCTGGATTTCTGGGATGTTGTCTGGAGTTAAAAGGGGAGAAAATAAAAATAAGTCATGATAAATTGGGAAGGCATTGTTCAGACCTAACAGATGCTGTGCACTTGGTTTGTTTGTTTCTTTTCCATCTACCAAACACCTGCTTGTGTCTACGTCAGAGGAATGATAGGATTCATAACTAAACATAAGTAGCTATGATTGTTTTTTTGTTTTGTTACAGTTAAAGCCGTTAATCGTCTCCTCTTCTTAGAGAAACTGTTTCTCATACTGTAGGTAAAAAATGGTTACCACAAACCAGCAGCTTCCTGTGTCCTTGAAACTCTTTGAATCTCTTTTTTCTCTTGAAGCATTTCTTTTACTTTAAATATTGCTTATTTGACTCTGTGACCTTTTTCCGGAAGACGGATTTGTCTAGAAAAACGAAGGCATATCTAACACTAATAAGAAACTATCTTTATTAGTATTTTTGCAGTTTGAAAGAAAATTTCAATTTCTCAAATACCAAAAGCCCCCCCCCCCCCCCCCCACCCACAACCCTGCGAAAGAAACAAAACTCTGCTGAATTGCAGGTACATTTCTCCCCACATATCAGACTTGTTCCAAAACAGTCTCTCTCTCTCTCTCTCTCTCTCTCTCTCTCTCTCTCTCTCTCTCTCTCTCTCTCTCTCATATCTTCACTATAGTGTTTACAGTCTGTAGATATGATGGAGAAATAGTGTCACTAAAGTAGAACAAAGACACATGAGGAAAGCCTGAATCACCAGCTCACGGAAACTCTTTAACGCTCCCTTTGGTGTTCATACTGAAATCACAATCTTAGCTTAACCTTAACTGAACCTTTGTCATGTATTAGAATCGATGATAACAAAATCGTTGAGATCGATGAGAAAGTTTAGTGTCTTTTTTTTATACAGGAAATCAAATCTATCCAGGCAGTTAGTAAAAACAATATGCATCAAACTCAAGAAACACAACTAACTACAGTATGCAGCTTTACAACTATATTATGGAGGGTAAAGGAAAATGGCATCTTTAAAAAAAAAATCTGAATCTGAGCATGCGTTCGTCGTGAAAATATTAAACACTACTGTTGCTGTGGCGTGACTGCATTTTATTTCCTAAAACAGTGAAGCATTGTGAAGATATAATCACACCTTGTATGTAAATATCATCTCATATTTAGGTTAGAATTTGTATCGATTTAATGTGTAAACTCATTTTATTTCCACATGACAGATAGAATAAATTCTGATGGTTTTATATTTAGCTGTGTATTTACCTGTGATTTAGTAACAGATGACTTTTAAACTCACCTTTCCACTGGCACTGCTTGTCAGGAAGGGCACAGCTGAAGAGGAAAAGGGGCAGGAGGGTCGCACACAGCCAGGAAGTCTTCATCTCCTGTGCACCTGTTAGCTCGAACAAATGTAGAGCTGCTAAACCTGCACCTTTATTTCCTCCAAGATGATGCCAAAGTAAAATCTGAGCGCTTATCTGAGCTTATCACATGAACTTATACCATAACGCACTAAGAGATCTTACAGTCTTTTTTAATAACGTGAAACTCTACTTGCAAAAACCACAGTGACATCGAAGGCACATCCCCATGTAGCATGCAGGAAGTTTCCGTTGTTTCCTTGCACACTCTGAGTCGATCTGCATGTCATGTGTCAGAACGAAGCATCACCTTTCTGTGGAGAGGAAGCCGAGACCCTTACTGTGTTACCTTGTACATGAAGTGGGTGGCTGAGTCACTTGTTCTTGCTACAGTATGTTAAACAGTCAAGGTGATTTAAGGAAGCCATGATGAAGTATATAATGATGAGTTACGCCAGATGAATAAACATATTAAAATCCTCTGCTTTGGAAGCATAAGAAAAAATCAACATCATGTGTTTGTAGTGTATCTATCAAATGTTATGTTTCATGACTAACAAGTAGAGAGAAAAAAAACTATATTTAAAAATTATATCGACAAAATTACATCATTAAGGATTGTTTTCTTTTTTTAAGGTAAAAGTGTGATGTGATTTAATAATTAAGCAAACACTGTTTGTGTGTGTGTGTGTGTGTGTGTGTATGTGTGTGTGTGTGTGTGTGTGTGTGTGTATGTGTGTGTGTGTGTGTGTGTGTGTGTGTGTGTGTATGTGTGTGTGTGTGTGTGTGTGTGTGTGTGTGTATGTGTGTGTGTGTGTGTGTGTGTGTATGTGTGTGTGTGTGTGTGTGTGTGTGTGTGTGTGTGTGTGTGTGTGTGTGTGTTTTAACTGAAGCAAATATAACTGCTAATAAATGCAAACCTTTTATGCCCTGTATCTTTTATTCTTCTTTATCGAAATGCTTTTTCTCTCAAGTGATTTATTTTAATCTTCATGTCTTTATTTCTATTTATTTATTTGTTTGTTTGTTTGTTTATTTATTTATTTATTTGTCTAATGACTGCTTTATTTAAAAAAAAAAAAAACCTACAGTATCAAACAGTCAAAACTGATAAAATCTGATAAACTTTTGAACCCTTGCATTATATAAATCTTATTACTAATATATTGCTGGTTGAATTTTAAATGCGATTTGAATGACATAAGGGTAAATAAGTGTATGGTTGTCATGATGAGACAAAGGCAAGTGAGGATCCAAATGCAGTTTTAACCAAAACAAGAAACAAACAGATAGGCAGGCAAAACAGGTCAGAACACTGAACAGGACAGTGAACAGGAACAGAGAACAGGGACAGAGGACAGAGGACAGGAACAGGGAACAGGGACAGAGGACAGAGGACAGGAACAGGGAACAGGGAACAGGGACAGAGGACAGAGGACAGGAACAGGGAACAGGGAGCAGACAACAGAATACGCCAAACACCAACAATGACTCACAACAGGGGAATGAACAAGAACCAATCACAAGACAGAGGCAATCACAGACTAAGACAAAACACCTGGGGAAGAGAATGAGTGTAGTTAATGTCCATGGTAACAGATACTGTAGGTGGGCAGGGTCAACAATTAACAGCAGGGAAATGACAGCAGACAGAAACGAGGGGAAACACAGACAGACTCGTTACAATGGTATTCATGAGATTTTCTGCTGTAGGATTTATAGTCAGCAGCTTTTTGTTACTGCTATATAAAAAAGGAAGCTTTACCTTGTTCTTAAAATTTACACCCCTTTTTGGAATGTATTACAAAAATATTCAGGTAAAATATAAACTGTACCTAAACTACAGTCAAACCACAACATGAGGTGGAAAGAACCAAAGAATAAATCAAAAATTCAATTAATAATCAACAATATCATTCTTATTTCCAAATCGAAGACATTTGATCCTGTCCCACTTGCCTGCGTGTGTCGGTGTACGTGACATGAAATATCGTCACAGTGGCATTTATTCTGAAACTGTATTTCTTGCAAGTTGCTGGTTTTACATATCTTGTGGCTTAGAGTTGGGGTTCGAACCATAACCAGGGTTGCCAGATCTCAAGAACTGCACAAAAAGACAAAAATGATCTCTTTTCTAGAGCTGGAAAAAAGAGCTGAGTTTGCTAGCATGTGGAAAAAGTTCACCTTAGTTTTCAAAGATAGTCTGAATTTTAATATCAATGCCTCCATATATTTGAACGCTCCACAATCTCACTTAACTCTCCCTGTCTTTACCATATATCAGACAACAGAAATCGACCTGTACATCACAGATACACGGTCTGCACTTTGTTTGTTAAAGCTGAACATTTCATTACTGGTAATTCACGTTAAATTGGACTGGGTTTATTCTAACTATACAAAAGTTTGCTGTATTCGACCTCAAACTGTTGTGTGAAAACCTCCATGATTGGAAAAATTATTGACACAACACAACCTCATCTTCTGTATCTGTTTCAATAAGTGGGTGTGGCCTAAACTTTTTTATTTATTTAACATGAGCCCTAATTACTTTACCACCAGAAACACTGTAGAAAAAAAAAACATTGAAAATCCCCCAGATAGAGAAATGCCAACACTGTCATAAGGTTTGGTTCAAGTTTGGTTTTGACAGCTTCAAAACCTCAATGATATCACTCAAGATCATCTTCTACCCAAGAAACGTGCACATGCCTTTTTGAAAGAAAAAAAAAAAGAAAAGAAAAATTCAATATATTTCTCCGCCAGGCCTCATATTTACATGTAACATCTCTACTCTCGGCTTGATCTCCTAATAGTTGTGCTCTACTAATACTTTCAATGCATTTTAGGTATCTCTATGGTGCTAAACTCCATACCAACAACATCTGAACAACATCTGTCTGTTCTACCTTCATATGATTCATTGACTGATTCATTGACCGTAGAGTACGAACATTAGAGAAGAAAAATCCCATGTTAGTGCTTTCATCGTTTATCTTCATGATGTATAATTTTATTATTCGGAAAACTGATGTTAAACATAAATTTGCATACATTTACATGAAGAAAAATATTAAGGAGCACTTTTTTTGTAATTAAATATACTGTATAAATAAATCAAATGGAATCGAATTGAAATTTATACATTAAAGATTTCAGTATATCAGTCTTATATTATTATATAATTATAATTTTTATTATGTTACACATATTATTACACAGTTTTTCTTCACCACATTCACTTCAGTCACCTCACGTTTGCTCACTGGGGATAAATACAAACACATTTAAATATAAGTCTAATATTAATCTTGAATTTCTGTATTATTTTCATTTTTGTATAATATTAAACCTTTTGTATTTCCTGTGTTCTGTAAATCTGCTTTGAGACATTGTCCATTTTTTAAAAAGCTACATGAATACATTTGAATTGAATTGATTTGAACCGAACATATATTTACATACATCTTTATTATTTTTACATAACTATACTGAAAGCTGTTAAACGTGTTTGTTATGTTGTACATAATCATACTCTTTATTTACTTACAATATTATAGATTTTATAACCTAATAACTCCTACATTTGATTAGTTTCCTGTAGCTTTACTTTGTTCTGGAAACTTTCAGAGCCAAGATAATAGATGTTAATTAATAGAAATAGTAAAATTAAAAAATTTTAGTGTGTGTGTGTGTGTGTGTGTGTGTGTGTGTGTGTGTGTGTGTGTGTGTGTGTGTGTGTGTGTGTGTGTGTGTGTGTGTGTGTGTGTGTGTGTGGGTGTGGGTGTGAGAAAGAAAGAAAGAAAGAAAGAAAGAAAGAAAGAAAGAAAGAAAGAAAGAAAGAAAGAAAGAAAGGGAGTGGGGGTGGATGAGATATGTAGGTCACGTGAAAGATGTATGCTGTGGAATCTGTGAGATCATTACAAATGTACCAAAACCTTCTGAGCTTTTCGTACTGTAGAAGTGACAAAATCAGCGTTTTGATCAAACAGCTCATATTTCAAGGAAATGAGTTGACGTTTCATAGAACGAATGTAAATAAATGATACTCAGAGAAGCTTCTGCAGCTTCCAGCACACATGCGTAGGAGGTCTTTCAGCTGAGACTTCACATCGCACTTCCTGTTTTCACTGTTAACATCTTCATCAAGTTGCAGATTGCACGCTGCAAGATCTTGGTGGTGTACACCTACACACAGCCTGTAGCAATCATCTTTATAGTAGAAAAGTCTGTTTAAAGAAACATCCTTAGCATTTATTATGAATGAGTCTAGAAATAGAACGAGTGCTTTGTGGTTTTCTAAAATCCGATTTGGTTTCTACTGAATAAAGATCTGGTTTCAGACCCCCAAGTGTCACGACACCCCCTCAGTCATTTTCCTGTTTTAACCACATGTGGGTCTTTACTTCCCTTTACTACCTCTTATTTATGTTTGAAATGGAAAGTGAACAGAAACCGTTGAAATATTATTTAATATTATTACTACAGTGATAAATAACACGTTCGTCATTTTTTTCTTCTTGTGTTTTTTTATCTGTGCTGTATTTATTGTCTCTTATTTGATAATGCTTCACAATCATTATGTATATCATTTCTCTCTTATGCATTATATCTACAAGGCAACGTTTAATACTTTCAAACTAATTCATTTGCGTTCTCATCTATGTATTGTCTCTCATGCATGGTGCACATTTATTAGAATTATTGATCTAATTTCTTATATATTGCTTAAAATTTACTCAAAATATACTTTGACAGATTATATTAAGTAAATATTATGAAGTTCTTTTATTGCTTATATGTTGTTTTTTTTTCTAACATGTCATCAAGAGGAAGAGTAGAAATGTTTGTTTGTTTGTTTGTTCTGCAAGGCTCACTTCTAGGACCTCTGCAATTTCCTTATACAGTACATGCTACAGTATCTCTGTATACATAATGGTAGAGACACTGATTTTGACCGCCGTTGTCCATAGAGCGGGGTTAGAGTCTGCACATTGGCCGTGCACGTCATCTTACAGGTCACTAGACCAAGCTCTGAAGAGAGAAGAAACAAAATCTTCTTCATATCACTTCTCTGTTTGTAAACAAAGCTGTCCTACATGTTGGTGTCTACTGGAGAACATGCTGGGAACATCTAGATGCTCCGCTGATTTTCCACCAGACCAGTTGATGATTACTGAACCAGTATTTGATCCATCCTGATGCAAACATCTGGTTGAAGTTCTTATCCCTTGGAAAAACTGGAGGTTGCCGAGGATGGAGATACATGAGGTTCTGTGGATGGTAATGCTTAGTGACCCTGAAGATAGCTTTGGACTGCAATTGATGTGATCGGTTTTGCACTCAAGGCTCCATCAATGAACAGTGATAACTTCAGCAAAATAGACTTCAGGCTAAAACTACAATAGAATGAACCTCCAGGTTACATGGAGAATATTCGCTACACAAATAAAATTGAAATGAATTTAATTGTATTGAATTTTTCCCAGGACAAGCTGCATAAGAAGTCATTTTTCCACTAGGTGGGGATGCTTTACATCTTTTTTTTTCTGGGCCCGGGTTCTTATTTACACTATAATGTGTTTTATACAGATCCAGAAGAGAAAGAAAGATAACTGAGGTCGGGAAAACTTTTTGATATACAATTTGATTCTAAACGTCCTCATTCCTCATTCTATATTTTTAGTATCAACCAATGAAATTATTTTATAGTAGGTGATTAATTGATAGTGATTTAAGTCACAATTCATTCAGAGCTTAAAAATTATGTACAGGATCTCATTGTTGAACTCTATGGAAAACCGTGAAGACGTCATTCTGCCGTAGAAGAAAGAACAAAATCAAAATTTATCACAGAGGCTGTGAAGGAAACTAAGCAACATTACAGGAGCTGTAGGAATATCTAGTAAGTACAGGTTACTTCCTGCTTGCCAAAACAACCTCTCATACTCTTCACTGGATGGATGCTGGATGGATGATGCCACATGATTGGCTGATTAGATGGTTGTACTGTAATAATCTGACGTGTGCCTAATAAAGTAGGTTTTGTTTGTATAGCTTTTGTCTTGGAATCAACCATTCAACATTTGACGATTTTTGCAAGTTAGAGTTGAAACAGCTTGCCAGATGGGAATGTCCTAAGTTGGTAGACTTTTACCCAGAAAGACAGAATGATTTATTACAAGCAAAACATTCTTTAACAAACTATTAGTTAATTAAGGTAACCAGGTTATTGTACAGATTTTTATTTTCATTTCATTTCTCATCGAAGGTTGAAAAAAAAAATCCTGACATGATTTATCTTGCTTTCATTTGTTGCATCACAAAAACCTACAGTTTCTAACAGGGGTGTGTAAACTTTTTTAATTTCCACTGCATACAGTATCAAGCATTTGAATTCCACTGACTGTACAGCAGAAGTCCTGATGATCTGATTTTCTTCTTCACTCCTAATGTGAGGTCTCTGTGCTCCAGGTAGTTTGTCATATTATTTATTACTGTGCTGTTATATGTCTTTTGTGATCCTACTAAAGCTGATTTATATGAAATAATGTCTTTGTGTGTGTGTGTGTGTGTGTGTGTGTGTGTGTGTGTGTGTGTGTGTGTGTGTGTGTGTGTGTGTGTGTGTGTGTGTGTGTGTGTGTGTGTGCGTGTGTGCGTGCGTGTGCGTGTGCGTGTGCGTGTGCGTGTGCGTGTGCGTGTGCGTGTGCGTGTGTGTGTGTGTGTGTGCTTCTCTGAGGGTCCTCCTGATGCTGAAATGAAATTCTGTGGGAAATCATTGTCCCTAATCCCATTTTCTTTTACTTTACATTTATAACTTATTGTGCAAACATTTTGCACAAATATTCACTTTATTTATAAACCATCACATTCATATTAATATCATTCACTGTATACAATATACAAAGTCACTGTATTTATATAACGTGTTCTTTTTGTCTATTTATTTTTCATTTGTTCTGTGTAGCTAATTCTTTTCAATTTGATCTTAATTTCATTTAATTTGGACTCTTATTTATTATTTATTTGTATTTTATAGTTTTATTTTTTTTTAATGTTGTACTGTGTATGAATTTCTGTATTTTTGAAAAAGTTTAGCCTAGTTCTGTATCTTAACTGTATGTTAATGTTAATGTATTTGTTTTGTTTTAGAGTAGTTACAATAATGATGTATTCAGTGAATGAGACACACACACACACACACACACACACACACACACACACACACACACACACACACACACACACACACACATATGCTGTAATGCATATGCTGTGGGTGAGAGTGTGAAAAAGGGATTTCCCCCCTTTTTTTAACAACAACTCATATTAGCTATAATCAGTTACAAGTTTATAAGAAAATATTCACTGGAGTATTTCATGTTTTGTGTGTAACTATAGAAGCAAATCTCAGTGCATCATAATGAAAAGTACTGCCTTTCCTTCAGATATTGTAGTGTGTATTTTAGTAGAAAAGCCTTTTATATGTGGTCTCTTCACACCCACATACACCAGAGGTACTCAAGCATGGTCATAAAACTGCCCCATAATGCTATTGTCTGCTTTCTTGGCTTCTGTTATCACCCATACCATGGCACTTAAACCCAAAAGGGCTTATGACATAAGATCAAAGGTTAGAAGTAGCTATAGAGGCATATTCTGTTCACTCATATTCCTAACATCCAAGTCATCTGCTTTTTGAGCTTTTACTATCTGGCCGGTGTTACAGAGCCCTAAATACCAGCACAACCAGGCACAAGAACGATTTACATTTACGTTTACAGCATTTACCAGTTTCTTCCCAAAGCAATCTACCTCACGAACAATTAATGTTCCCCCATTATATCTTACATTTATTTGATGTCCTACATCCTAGTACATCCCTGCATCCCATTCTACTCTATTCCGTTCCATTCTATCATTTATAGCACAAGTGTACATACAATTTATTCATTCATTCATTCATTTTCTACCGCTTATCCGAACTTCTCTGGCATCTCAGGCGTCATCGGGCATCAAGGCAGGATACACCCTGGACGGAGTGCCAACCCATCGCAGGGCACACACACACACTCATTCACTCACACACTCACACACTACGGGCAATTTTCCAGAGATGCCAATCAACCTACCATGCATGTCTTTGGACCGGGGGGAGGAAACCGGAGTACCCGGAGGAAACCCCCGAGGCACGGGGAGAACATGCAAACTCCACACACACAAGGCGGAGGCGGGAATCGAACCCCCAACCCTGGAGGTGTGAGGCGAACGTGCTAACCACTAAGCCACAATTTATTTCTTTTTCAATTTCTTTTTCAATTTTTTTGTCTATTTGTATTTACATATGTGTATTTTTTTTAATCACATGTTATCTTTATCGTCTGTGTGTTCTTGTTGTCTCTTTGTACCGGAAACATGAGACACTAAAACAAATTCCTTGTATGCGCAAGGATACTCAGCATTAAAGCTCCTTCTGATTCGGATTCCATTCGGATTCACCACATTTCAAATATTCTGACTGCCATCCTTCCTTCTGTTGGTCTGTTATAAGAACCGGTCTGGATTTTGATACCAGTCCATCAACAATAATTCAAATCACTTCAAGTGCCTCATTGTTCTTTTCTTTGAACGGCAATTCATCAGTGAGATTTGTCAGTTTGGCAGCTATTTCTGGCCATTCTGGGATTTCTTTTCCACTCTGTGTGCTGCATTCATTCCAGCTCGCCACACAGGACAGAACCAGAGATCCAAACTTCTCAGCACACGGCCTGCACGCTCACTCCAACCTCTCATTAAAAATCCTGTGCTGCTTTCCAACATAAAAGAAAAGAAAAGACAACTCGAGCAATACATATAGAAATTCTCCAGTTTCAAATATTTCACAGGTGAAGTCTTATAATAAGGGTGAATATTGCTTTATTATTGTTTTAATCCAATTCTTTTTGTTAATTGTAGAGTGAAAATGATTCCAACAGAACAGTGCATTTTTTCTCCTTGCCAACACATTGTTTAATTAAAGGCCACTGCAGAAAGGAACCTTATATTATATGTGAAAGAAAGAAAAAAAAGGCCTTCTAAAGATGTTTGACATCTGGCCACATGTTCTAGCATATGGTACTCATGGAAAAGGAAAAAAACTGTGAGATTTATAAAATAAATAAATAAATAAATAAATAAATAAATAAATAAATAAATAAATAAATAAATAAATAAAGAAAGAAAGTTCTGGTTCGTAAAGAGCATTATTCTAATGGTCAGGGTTTTATTTAGGCTTCAACTTGAGCTTCTATTTTTTTTCTTCTTTGTTTTTCTTGTGACTCAAAAAACCTAATGGTGTTTGTATAATCGTCACAGTAATGGTGTTGATGTTACTCACCTGAGCATGCATTTCATTTACATTCATCTACTTTTTTTCAGTGTTTTTTTATTGATATTTGTCACAAATGAAACTGAAATGATGTTTGTTTCTTGCCCTTGTTTTCCACCTGCGTGGTTTCAGACTATATCACTTTCTCACAGGGTTTGTACACGGATTTGAATAGTACACATGTTTAATCTAATTGTTTGAACGTTTTAGACAGACTACGGACGCTATCTGTTTCCCTTCGGACGTCTCCTTCATCCACGCAGCCTCTCTGATGCATCCCAAATAAATCTTAAAAAAAAAAAAACAGTCAAAAAAAAAAGTGTTGACTTTTTTAAATGAAGAAAATACAAAATAAAATAAGTATAAAAAATAATGATCTGTATCTGTATTTTACAAATTCTTATTGAAGTGTGACATCAGGGTTGAATTAGATGATTGAAGTGTACAATGTGCTGAGTGACATGTAGCTCCTGCTAACTCACCCTGACACCTCGTAGCATCAGGGTCAAAGGTGAACAGCTGTCACACATGCTCAGGTGACTGATGTCTCGGAGTGAAAGTGTTGCTCTTAAGCCCAACGTTGGACCCCAGAAGCTAATTTCTAATATAAAACGATTTTTCAATCCTTACTTTATTTCAACGGTGTTCAATAACCAGAACAACACAAAAAGAATGTATGAATATCATGTGACTATAATCAGAAACCATCATTATTGATTAAAAAGTCTCTATTAAAATATTTCAGGGGAAGTGACGACCCCTGGCAAATAAGTCATCAGATTTAGCTAACGTAGTCACTCGACTCGGCTTGTACAGGCCACCCGTGGCTCTCTTGCGTCCCGAGAATAGCATAAAGGGGAGGATGTGAGCCGAGATGGCTATCAGGGTGAGGGGGGGGTGGAATGCACTTTCACCCCTGACCGTTGAGGTTACTGTGATCCTGTATGACCCCCATAGAGAAAGAAAGGCAGATAAGGAAACAGGGAGCAAGATTGTCTTTAGAGTAGAAGAATGAGAGGCCTAAAAAGACCTGCAGTTGTTGCAGTCTGTTGGAAAGAGATAGATGGTGTGGTCTGAAAAGGCAACATATCCTGAACTGTGTGTGAAAAACTATGTCGATATTTTAAATATATGAAAATATCTGAAATACAAAAAATTTTCAACTCACTTTTTTTTGTTTGCAAACTGCTTCAGCAAAGAAAGATTTTACGACTGTAATCCTAACCACATGATACACACTATCAAGGAAAAGTAATGAATGTCCAACAGAATGTCCAACAGAATGTCCAACAGAATGTCCAACAATGACAGACTGGAAGTTTACGCCAAAATAACTAAATTTAATCCCATTTATAATTACTAGATTGATTTATGTAGAGTTTTCGGGATTAATTTTACGCTAACTCCGGCTAGCTCTCTCGAATACAGTTTAGGAACAAAACGATTACATCTAGTCGCTTTCAGCATGTGCATTTTTATTTCCTGATTGTTTTTTTTGTTTTTTGTATTTTATTTTTGATTTCTCTTTGTATTTTGTTCTCTGGTCTGTTTGAAAAAGTTATCAAACATTTTGCAGTATATGATTATTAAAGAACAAACATAATAACGAAAGAATATTTTTCTACTTAAAATTAAATTTGCTTCTGTCTAAAAATTAAACTCAAAAGAAGTAGAATTATCTACAAACAGAAAAGACTTTTGAACCTTTTTTTATTTATTCCTTTTTTATACCAGCTGTAAATTATAAGGATTTATCCTCTATCTTGCTCATTAGGGATTACTTATTAAATCATTATTTTTTTCTGTATTTTATTTTATTTTATTTTTAATGTTATAGTCAGGGGTGCACGGTGGCTTAGTGGTTAGAACGTTCACCTCACACCTCCAGGGTTGCGGGTTCGATACCCGTCTCCGCCTTGTGTGTGCGGAGTTTGTATGTTCTCCCCGTGCCTCGGGGGTTTCCTCCGGGTACTCCGGTTTCCTCCCCCGGTCCAAAGACATGCATGGTAGATTGATTGGCATCTCTGGAAAATTGTCCGTAGTGTGTGATTGGGTGAGTTGGTTGGCACTGGGTTAGCGATGGGTTGGCACTCCGTCCAGGGTATATCCTGTCTTGATGCCCGATGACGCCTGCACAGGCTCCCCATGACCCGAGTGGTTCGGATAAGTGGTAGAAAATGAATGAATGAATAAATTTTATAGTCAAGGTTTGGTTAAGGTGTTTTCTGGATATTTATCTTATCCACATTAGATCATTGGACCCTTTAAACATCATAATTAGACATATTTATGTTCATTTGTGTGTTTTTTGAAAATAAAAATATATTTATTTGACGCATTTTTTTCATTTTGCAGTCATCACAGTTGGTTTTATTCAGATGCCTTGTCTTCTGAAAAAAAGAGGTTAACACTAGTAACACTAGTAACACTAGTGAGCTGAACATCATGCATAAGTGAACACTGGTATTCAGTGCCTTCTTCTACAGCGCTGCATTGATGCTTGACCCTTGCTTAACGGTTCACCAATCTTTTTGTTCCAAAACACAGAAGTGCCATAATCCGAAATAGGGATTTCAACACTCCTTTAATCCTCTTCTAGAACCAAAAAAGGAGACATGGGAAAAAAAATCAATGACATTGGTTACAACTTTATGTGTCTACAGGGATAAAATTTTCTCCAAGGTTTTTCAGACAAATAAAGCAACTCCAACATCAACGTTTATTATAACGTTGTGGCTTTGGAAACATTCAGGAATAATTTATTTGTGGATCAAAATAAATGTTCTTAAACAATGAAGAGAGGTTTTTCTTAAAATCGAAAAGAAATACTTTGCAATGAAGTGTCAGGAGTTAAGATGCATAATTAGTATATTATTTCAAATACACAACATAATACACAACGACATGATCACACATGGATCTCATTATACAATACATATAATCATACAAAACCATACAAGGAATTTCAGGCGTTGGTATTTTAACATATGAATACTGTGAGGTCTGAATGCACCCAGTCAGTATGGGACACATCATCTCAGCTTTCAGAGTCCAGCACAGAGGACAGAGACACAAAGAGGACTTTACAAGAGGAACTCCCTCAAAGACATTCCTCTAATCCCTTTCATCGGAGACACCGAAAGAGCGAGTGAAGCTTTGTGAGAAATTTGTTGGGAAGGGATTTGTCCTTTACGATTTCAATATCTAATAAATAAGATCTAAGACAAAGCATTTTTATTATTATTATTTTTTTTTATTGAACAGTAGTATTTAGCCTTCCTGACAGTGTTCGAGGATCAGACAAACTCTCCCAGCTTAAATGTAAATTAAAGACATATCTCTTTTACCAGGCATACACGTAATACTGTACATCCTACAATCTCGTGCTTCTGTAGATCTGATCAATTGCACATTATCGTCTAATGCTGGTGAATATTAGAACAGCAGCTACGCTAATTCCTCTCCACTTTCTTCTCTTTTCACACACATCCCGAGGCATCCAGAGATTGTGCCAGCTATGGTTGTGTTACGCTTCATGAAGATTTCCGACCCTCAGTGAGAAGAGGCATCAACCCTGTAAGGATCCTTGGGCATCTAGAAACGTACCAATTCAACTTTTCTGAGGATTTCAGTTTGAGGACAACAACCTTCTAATCAGAACAAAATTATCTGACTGTATATGTCTGTATAAAGGACATTATAGAGAATAACACTCTCTGTTCTTTATAATGGGGGGAACAGTGGCTTAGTGGGTAGCACGTTTGCCTCACACCTCCAGGGTCGGGGTTCGATTCCCACCTCCGCCTTGTGTGTGCGGAGTTTGCATGTTCTCCCTGTGCCTCGGGGGTTTCCTCCGGGTACTCCGGTTTCCTCCCCCAGCCCAAAGACATGCATGGTAGGTTGATTGGCATCTCTGGAAAATTGTCCGTAGTGTGTGAGTCTGTGAGTGAATGAGAGTGTGTGTGTGCCCTGCGATGGGTTGGCACAGGCTCCTCGTGACCCGAGGTAGTTCGGATAAAGCGGTAGAAAATGAGATGATGATGAGTGTTGTTTATAATCACACCCTTCAGTGTCACAGAAATGAGGACGAGGTTCACTTTTGAGTCTGGTTCCTCTCAGTGGTTCTTACTTTTCTATCTAAGGCAGTTTTTCCTCGCCTCAGTCACCTCAGGCTTGTTCATTGTGGATAAATACAAACACATATAAAATATAAGTATAATATTAATCTTGAACTTTTCGTATAATATTAATCTTTGTATAATAGTAAATATCTCTACTAGATTTCTTATGACTATGTCCATTGGTAAAAGATCTATACAAATAAAACTGTACTGAACTGAATTGAAATGAAAGTACTTGCCATAATTAGTTCTAAATCTGCTATATTAAAAAGGAAATAGAATTATACATTAATTTGAGGCATATGAGGAAATGTGTTATACTGTTAAGTCAAAGACAACATCCTACTATGCTGTTAATGTCTTCACTTGCACATAGTTTCAGTTCTATAATAAGCAACAGACAATTAAATAATATTTGATCGATATAGAAGAGGCCTCTACTTGACCCAGGTTTAATCATGATGGCACAGAGACAGGAAGAATATAGGGACCAGGCACCAGGACCATAAACTAAAGCAGGCAGTTATTGATCACGCCGTTTCCCCCGTCGCTCAATGAGGTCTTGGTGCATGTGTAACACGAATGCACGGACAGGAAAGACAACCTCTGTGATGCTCAGCGCTTTTACATGACAGCATGGAGAGATGTCTAAGAGCTTTCAGATCCATGACTGCCATGCCAAAGGTCTCCAGTGAATCCCCCTGCAAATTGATTGCCCCCCAGCAAGACGAATGATTTGCCATGCCTGTCTGAATAAATGAAAAACACTAAAACAGACTCGTTTGTGTAATAACTTAAATGACTGATACGTTTATTGGAACAAAATTCATTAGCATCTTGCACCATATGTAGCATTCATTCGATTCCAGAACATTTTTTTTTATCATTAATCAATCTAAATATTCAAATAATATCAGAAGGAAAGTCTGTTTAATTGCACACAGGCACAACTGTATATTGAAAATATCATAAAAAAAAAAACATACAGGAAAGAAGCTTAAATTATATTCTGACAGTCTGGATTGTACAAAATGAAGGCTTTATAATATCGGTTTTGTAGACAATTTTTTTAAACTAAAAAAAAAATATGAGTTTTAAGAAAACTTTATGAAAGATGGGGATAAAATGTGATATAGCGATTAAAAAAAAAAACAACAACAACGACAGATTGTTTGTTTCGGATGCTTTTAATATGCTGCAAAATAAAATGCAAACATGGCATTTATTGCTCTTTTAAGATCATCGTAAAACTCATTCATCTGATATATTTTTGCCCTATGACTATGTATTTGTGTACCCTTTGGAGAAAGACTGCAGGATCACGTTTAGAGACGTACTAATGGCAAAAATGGAATAATGGTACATTTAACACAATCAAATGTAGGGTGTGGTTGAGTGCTCGAGAGCCATTAAATGGCGGACATTCGATTATTTAAACATTAACAAATAATAAACTTTGAATAGCAGCAAAATGGCTTTGTCCACTTCTTCATAAGGCCTGTAGAGAAAAAAAATCTGTCTGTGCCATGCATTAGTGAAATGAACACAACACTTAGAGCAATGCAGCTGTTCAGAGAAATCTTCTTTCGCTCATGTAGACATGCCAAAGTGGTGTCTTTGTATGTATTAAACCTTTAAAGAGAATGATTTGAGGGCATTTCTCCATGTACAGCTTTTATATCATGAATAACAAGCTGTTGATGTAGTTATTATGGTTGGTTTAAAAAAAATAAGGTATAGAGTTTTATAGAGGTTTTTTATTTTATTTTCACTTTTTAATCCCTTTAAAAGTTCATGATCATGAGACCATGTTAAATTACAGGAGGTACATTTTAGTTTCTGACCTACAGTACAGTGGCTAGCTATTCACACACACACACACACACACACACACACACACACACACACACACACACACACACACACACACACACACACACACACATATGATATAGTGTATAACAGTGAAACATGGAAATAGACTAATAGACTACTGTCAGGACTCAGCCCGGACTTTTGGCCACGTGCCTTTGTTTATCTTCCTCGTCACGTGTGTGCCCCGCCTTCGTCTGCCCCTCCCTGTCTCCACACCTGATCCTTATTGTGTCATCATTGTCTTTTTATATTTAAGTGAACCGCGTTGCCGATGGCAGCGCGGAATCATTAGTTACGTTTACCCCTTCGTTATGTCTAGTCATTGTTAAGTGTCGTCATTTGTATTGCTTTAGTTATCGTCTTTTTGTCTTTGTCTTCATTATTTATTAAACCCCTTTCATTTGAAGCTATCCTGCATACGGGTCTGTCTCCTTCCATCCTCGGTTGTGACAACTACACATGAAGCAGCCCATAATATTCAAGTCGAAAAAGGTTTTTAGTGATTGTATATTATTATACAGTTATTTGACCCGAGCCGACCTGTGTGTAATTAAAGTGTCTCATGATCTACAGTTCATACACCTGCTCGTGCTCAACCCCAGAGTTTATTGGAGAACATACAGTAACTGAACCAACAGTATCATGAAGATTATCAAAACAAGTCAACAATGTACTGAAAATATCAGACAGGGCTCGGTTAAACTCTGAACATAACATTGAGGTTTGTTTTTAATTAGAATATGCACTCTGTCCATTTTTCACAAAAAAACAAACAAATAAAATACAGCACAACCATGGCTCTGCCTAGAGAAAGCAATCCTCCTCTAGATACAATTAAAGAGGGCATTAACTCATGAAGCAACAAAGAACGAGGGGGAAACTTTCAACACAATGCTACCACCACCATGTTTTCCTCCCAAACACACAATTGTGATCTGTTAAGATAAATGACATATAAACCCATTTTAAATCATTTCAATTCCAGGTTGAAACACTTCTACAAAGTAGAAAAATATTATCTGCTTGTATTGTCCTCTAGGTACCAAAGAGATCTCCCCAAACATCATTTGTTGTAGAGTTGTACAATAATCATTAGACACAATGAAATTTCATTCTTAAATTGAAATGCAACCTGTTCAATGGTGTCAGGAAAGAATAAGCTAGTGCGCTATGACACGTATGAGTTCATCATTCTTTCTAAAGATTTGGGAAGAAAATGGTTCGGTGTTCACGGCTGAGATGTAAGGCTGAGTGGGTGATTGGTGATTTTTAACATTTGTTTATTTATTTGTTTTTCCTTTAAAAAAAAAAAGGAACTGTCAAAATAGTAAAAACTGTCAGTCAGGTGAAGACTAAGTACAACCATTTTGACTGTTTATACTGGAATAACAACATATCGTCGCTGTCGGGCAGAAACCTCCTATGTCCAAATTTTGTCAATTTCATATTTTTTCACATATCGATGCTATTGGTCAGTCCCCACATGGGTCTGTTATTTTTACAAGTTATTAGCCAATCTAAAGTCTTGGAAATGGCTTGAGCGCAAATCTCTTAACTCCATCGAACCCTTCAACTGTCCACCTCTTCTTCGCGGCATATTTCTCCTCAAGATTAAGAGTCGCAACGAATCAACACGTCTTCTGAGGTAAATGTCTTCAAAGAAAAAAAATCTTGACCCCCGCTAGTTCTGGTGCTCGTCTGAGGACAGGAATTTAGCAAGACAATCCACTGCAACGCGGACTAAACCCTGTGCATTGCAGATAAGATACGGCATTTTTTTAATTTCCTGAAAAATAATGGTTTTGGAGATACGAGGATTCCGCCCGACAGCGACTATTTCATAAAAAAGGATAAATAATAAAATAAAAAAAAAGAGTAGCTTTTGGGATGGTGTTGACCAATAAAAATCATCACTGAATCGAACAGGAATAGGTTGCTACACCCAGCACTTTAATATTCATACCTTAAGCATTCCCAGGGGAAATTTGTTAGCTTTCTGTCCATTCTGATGTCTTTTCTGGGGCTTCAGTGCTCACAGTCAGCTCTTATACAACCCCTGAAACATGTGAGACTGAAAGACCTCGCTTAAAGGTCCACCAGTATCAGAGGCAATCCTTGGAGTCTTAACCATTGCGATCTGGTTAACTTTTATTTCCAGCCAAAATCCTGGCCTGTCATCTGATAAAACTTCATATTGAAAGGTCTGTAAAAGTCCCTGAGCTTGTACAACACATAAGATGGTATGTGAGGATGAGCTCTGCCTTTTGATTTGCCAAGACACCTCGGCCTGCTGCTCCCCTCGGGCTTCTTTAAACAGGGGAAGCCTTTAGTCTGGTTGAAGTAGAAGTGCTTGTTGGTGACGAGCCTCTTCAAGCCCAGAAAGTCCTGCACTCGCTCCATCTCGCTCGCCGGGTCTGTTACGAGCCTCTCACCGCTCACGAACAGCAAGCGTGAGAGTGGAAAGTACCGCAGCCAGTTCTCCAGGTGCTTGGAGTAGATTCCGATACGAACGGCGCTCCATGATGTATCAATTAGGCCTGTGCTGGAGTTTTTGAAGACCAGGTTCTGGAAGGAGGGAAGCCCAGGATTCTTGGAGAGAGTCTGTGTGTAATCAGAGACAGCCCGAGTGACCGGGTCCCGCACCACAACGATCAGTTTAGTGTTGTGGTTCATGGTAAAGATACGACGAGGGGCTTCTCGTGTCACGAAGTAACTGGGGGTCTTTTCCATGGTGATCTGTCCCTCCAGAGTACGGGGCATGAGGTTTCTACAACATTTCAACAGACTTTGTTAGTCCCAAAGCAGAAAAGACATGTAAGAGTACAAGTTAACATGAGAATGAATTATTACTATTATATAAAACAGATTTAAATCTGCTATTCGCTGTATAAAATATTCCGATTGGTATCTTTATTGTTTAACACCCTGCATTACATCCTTGATATGAATTTACTATTTACTAGGCTATTGATAGATCTGTATGTGTTAATTCATTTAACATTAATTCATTCTTTTTTAGTTTCAAATCAAAAAAATATGTACATACTCAATAATGTATTGATGGCTTTAAGACAATAAATATTACAAAAAGCTCTCGTATTTCTCCTTTGCTTGTCTAGATTAGTTTCCTCACACACTACTGACAATTTTCCAGAGATGCCAATCAACCTACCATGCATGTCTTTGGACCGGGGGAGGAAACCGGAGTACCCGTAGGAAACCTCCGAGGCACGGGGAGAACATGCAAACTCCACACACACAAGGCGGAGGCAGGAATCGAACCCCCAAGCCTGGAGGTGTGAGGCGAACGTGCTAACTACTAAGCCACCGTGTCCCCCTATTAATATAATTAATAAGACAGCAAATATGGATGACGTATACACATCTTATCCAGCCTTTTGCAAAAATGCTCTCGTATTTCTATGCAAGGTAAAACATGTAGAAACTATCACAAATGAGTAAAGATTTTATTCTTTAAAAGAAGATTTTTAGTCCTATTAAAAGTCCTATTTTTCCTCGTGCCAAGAAAAACAAACAATAAAATGAAAAGCTCTTTTGTGGCTTAGTGGCTGTTCTAGTGTTTACTCTTGCTATAAACTGTTTTAAAGAATTATACGATTTATAAATGATATGTGTAATTTATAGACTATATATATTATTAATTATAAATGTGATTTTCAGAACACAAGCTTTGCAGAAGTGAAATTATTTCATTTGTCTAAACTACATTTGTCACACAGTTAAGGAGCCAGCTTTGAAAATGATTACAACTTTTGCAGTGTTTTGCATTTCAAAAATATTCATTTCCCTTCTAATAATAAATATCGCACAATAATCTTCCTCCTTAGGGCCACCCAAATTGGCCTCCCTAGGTTCTTCTTTTAATAACCCGAGGCTTTGCGATGACAGAAATGTGGATATTCCCTTCGTTAATTTGTCAGGCTTGCGATATGAAGGTCAGTGAGAACGAGAGGCTACAAATGAAATGTCTGGTTGGTTAAAGGAGCGTTCCTCAAAACCTCAAAGAATCTCTTAGGAGTAATTTCCTGTGGGATTTCCCACAAAAAGCTTCTAAATGATCTTTCCAATTTCCTATCTTCGCTAATTTGAGACGATCCTTGCTGTCGTCAGAAGACTGAAACTGTTGTCTAAGCTCTAAGCTCTGCTACTAAGACCACTGACCTCCGACACTGACTGGGAAAGCTAACATCACCATTTTTCTCTTTTCCTCTCTTTTCTCTTGGAGGGAATATTCCTTTGAAACCATATCTGCAGGGTTGATGCTATTTTATGCAAAGAAATGTTTTGTTCCTTTGTCACGTGCACAACCGTGTCTCATTATTTCCATCATGAGCATGTGTGGCAGATTAGCTTCTGGTTTGTCTGGGCAGAGCAATCTGGCTGTGGTAAGCAGTCCCCTCTTTCTATATTCTTTTTATTTTTTCCAGCTCTGTAATTAACCGGCATGTCACCAACATGAGGTTCATATTGAATATTTTAACCTGATTAGCTTTACTGTGTGAAAATGTAGTGCAGGTATCATAGATCGGTACACAGATTAGAGGTCTTCATGGGTCCACTTAGATCCGAAAACCCGAGGCCCGACCCAAGACCCGAGCGGGTTCGGGTCTAAAAGTTTCACGTGTGCCTCGGACACGGGTCGGGTCTAATAATAGCGGTTTATATAATAATAATAATGTGTTTTTACCGAACGGACCTGAGAAGACCCGAACTACTGTATCTCGTGTGTGTGCATCGACTCAAGTCCTTTTCCAACCTCTCCTCTGTTTGCCAACACCGCTTGCGACATCATGTGACTGGCGGTAAGCTAATTTTTGTTGAAACAGACCTGTCAATCAATTTTGAATCCACTCTGTAGCGGTTACTTTAGTTTAGAGTTATGCAACATTCGGGTCCAGTCGGGTTAAAAAAAATTGCCGTCGGGTCGGACTCGGGTCTAATTTTTTTCGGGTTCGTCTCGGGTCGGGTCTTTATTTAAAAAAATAAAATAAAATCATGCACGTTGGGTTCGGGTAAAAAAATGCTTCGGGTCGGGTACATTTTTTTAGACCCGAGAAGACCTCTAACACAGATATCACAGTCACAGACCATGAGATCTTTTCACAGACAAGATAAACACTACGTATCTCCCTTAGATAGAAAATGTGTTTCCAGGATTTTATAGGGACTAACAGATTCAGAGTTTGTCTATGATAGTTGAAAAATATTCTTGATATTTCTGCTGCTTTATTTCAAAATTTACGGTGCAGCCTGTGGAATTATTATTATTTTATTTTTTTTGTCTAAATCTTTCTTTTAGGCTCCTACCGGTGAAGCTGCATATGTACTGTAATTACTTTCTATGATAGCGATACTCATATTCAAATTCGTGTTCATGGAAAATTTAGGATTATTTGAAAAAGTTGCTGGGAATATCTGTTTTCTGTTCATTTCTATGATTGCAAAATAGGCAAAATCCTACAGGGAATTTACAGTACAATGTACAGCCTACAGAGCAATATACAGTATTTAGCTCTCTGTATCTGCATCACGTTCTAAATATGATGAGGTTTTACCTAAACTAGATGAAACCCAACTCTGCTGTTGAATTTGTATGGGGGCAGTGGTGGCTCAACTGGTTGTTGATCGGAGGATCGGGATTCAAGGCCCAACACAGCCACTGCTGGGCCCTTGAGCAAGGCCCTCAACCCTCCCTGCTCCAGGGGCGCTGTATCATAACTGCCCCTGCACTCTGACCCCAACCTCCTCAGTTGGGGTATGTGAAGAAAAGAATTCCACTGTGCTGTAATGTATATGTGGCGATAATAAAGGCTTCTATCCCTCGTTCTATGCATCGTTCTGAAAACCAAAAACAACAATTCACAAAACTTTAATCAACTTTTTTAACTCCTGTCCTTTCCGGAAATCTTTCTATCTCAATAAAACTGAGAAAGCTAGCTAAGTGTCTTTCGACAAAACCGGATCAGCCATTTACAGATGTGACGACGTGAATCCGTAACAATCCGCGCTTTGTAAATCGATAATGTTTGGGTCGATTTTCCGAAGAAAGAACGCATGCAACCACTGCAGCTGTTCCAATGGTGTTATGTAATGATACAGAGGAAAGCAGAAAGTTTCGTTTCTCTCGGAATCAGTGGGTTCATTTCTTGTTTTCTGCCCAGTTTCTCGAGTGTTCGCACTGTTTGTCTGTGTGTGCATACACATGTTTAAGTGTGTGTTTAAACCAGTGCAATCAAGCTAATGGAAGCCATAGTGGTGCTTGCCTTGTCCACTGACATGGTGTTTACATTGGAGAGAGCAAGCATGTAATCAGCGAATAGTTGAGCCGCTCTGCCAGCTCTGGAAAAAGGCCCAGGCACTCACCCGTCTCACCTCTTCATCTTCAAAGCTGAAAAGATTTTAAAAAAAACTCTGCCATCGCTAAATAATCCTTTATTCCACAGTAATTTCTTTGGTCCTCTTACGTTATAAGCATAGCTGTTGTTTATCGAGAGGCATCTCCAGCTGTTAGAGTGATAAGGTAGCGAGCAACTGTGCTGTTTGTTTTGATCACACCTAGTGTAGCGTTAGCGGTTAGTATGTGGGTCAGTAATGGTAGCCTCAGGGAAAAGCTGCACAGATGTGTGTACCAGCATGAAGCCTGGCTGTCAGATAGCGTTCTGTTTACTAGCAAGTAGCCAAGTTTGTGGCATTGCGAAATGAATATGTAGTCTGAGGCTGTGAGCAGACTGGACATGAGACTGAAGAAATTAGCCTCTTGAAATACATTACTGATCTACAGTTCAAGACTCCTTCAAGACACTAATTAGGAGCCCATAAGACCAAAATCAATCATGTTATTAAGGGTAGGAAGGTGATCAACAAATCACAGGTTAGCTCAAGGGAATATTTGGGTTAAAATTAGCTGCAATAATATGATTTATATGAAAACTGTTACTGGAGATTCGACCGAAACTAGAATATCGTTGCTGTAAACATTGTATCGTTAAAGTTGTTATTATACCTTATATTGCTATCATATACTGTTGTGTACCAACATTAACACAACATTTTCCCAAAGTCACGTTTTACCAGAGATACAAGCTTTATGACTTGGGAGCAGGGCGATACGAGATCATGCAGTCATTGATAAGAACGGTACGGACACAGACGTCGCTGCTGCCAGCAGTGTTCAATAAAGTCATGTTGAGCCAGGTTGAGCCACCCTCAAGCTATTTTCAAGACTTTAGATTGGTTAATAACTTGTAAAAATAACAGACCCACGTGGGGACTGACCAATAGCATCGATATGTGAAAAAATATGCAATTGACAAAATTTGGACATAGGAGGTTTCTGCCCGACAGCGACGATATGTTGCTCACTGATTCTTTTTTAAATACAACAGTTTTTGTATTGATTAGACATTACTAACCTACCGATTGCCCACACGCTCCAGTACCACAACACTCATAAACCCAAAGACATAAATTACGTTATACAGTTTTCCTTTAAAAAAAACTGGAACGTCCAGAAGAGTCATAATCAACTGACTGATTCTTTAAACAGGATCTTCTCAGCTCTCATACCACTGTCACTTGTGTGAAAAATGCTGTGCCTGAAAGGCAAAACTACCCAATTTGCCTTTATTTTCTTTCTTTTTTGTCAGAGGAACTGATCCAGACGACACACCCCTGAGTGTCTGATGCTCCCCTAGAGGTTTCGTGCCACATCTGGAAATAATGGGCTTCAGATAGGAACCGGCTGGGAACAGAGAGGAAGGTGGTGGTGGTCGGATGTTTAGGGATGAACTATGTCGAGGGATTTTTATAATTATAACACAAAGGGATGGATAACTGTATCAAGCTTTATCACAACAATACCAGCATAGCCCAAAGTGTTATCCCTCTTATACCACAGTAATGTGTCAATCGTTTTTTTTTGTTTTTTGAACTGTTAAATAATCTTCTCTTAACAGAAATTTGAACCATATCAACAAATAACATTTTCCAGCAGTTTTGGTAAAAAAAAATTTTTTCATTATTATTATTAACCTTAGATTTCACCTCCGCCTTGTGTGTGTGGAGTTTGCATGTTCTCCCCGTGCCTTGGGGGTTTCCTCCGGGTACTCCGGTTTCCTCCCCCGGTCCAAAGACATGCATGGTAGGTTGTTTGGCATCTCTGGAAAATTGTCCGTAGTGTGTGTGTGTGTGAGTGAATGAGAGTGTGTGTGTGCCCTGCGATGGGTTGCCACTCCGTCCAGGGTGTATCCTGCCTTGATGCCCAAAGACGCCTGAGAAGTTCAGATAAGCAGTAGAAAATGAATGAATGAATGAATAACCTTAGATTTTGTGCTGACTTAGAAGTCCCTGTACGAAAAAGAAGACCCATGAAGTATTTCATTAATATAAAGCCATTGTTTACGGCATGTAAAGCCTACTTTACTACTATAGTAGCGTCATAAACGAATCCACACCAACGAGAATTCATCAGCACTGTGGTATCAATTAGCAACAATTAACATCGAGACTCTTTAGCCTTTCGTTACGTTACACCTCTAAGCATCCATCAAACCAAGACAGAACCTTATAATACCAATGTATTACATGAAGCAACACAACACCGCCGTCTTAGAGTATAGTCTCGTATCTCTCAGAAAAATGAGCACTAGGGAAAGATTCCCTCGCTGCCATGTCATTTGGGACACTACTCACTAAGACGGGTTCCCACCATCAGAACCCTCTCAATTATCTACACTCTCCTTCATTATCTGTTGAGAAACCACCCAAAAGCCTTTAAAGCAGCTCATGTAAACATGGTATCCGCCTAAGTGCACTGTAAATGTACTCTGGAGGACACCGGCTTGTCATTACAGAGGCAAATAGAAGCTTTTAGAGACTGGAAGATGCAATTAAAAGTCAGCTGGTAATGCAACAAGCAACGGCCATAAAAACTAAACAAACATGGTAGAGGAATGAGGCGTTGTGTTTCTAACGTGTTTAGTTATGAGCACACAGGCTTTAAAAGGGCAAAGAATTAATAATCTGTGTTGGATAAATCTTAAGAAGCAGATTAAAGTGATTCTAAGGCTGCGACATGACATTAGCCCTTAAATACAAGCCTTAGGGTTTGTGTCATCGGATCATATAAGACACTACCTCAGCACTTAATGGCAGTGCAGTGAGTGTGTGTGTGTGTATATTTTCTACTCCTGTTAATGAAATCAGGGCATATTCTGAAATAAATGAGGGGGACCAAAATATACTAAGACTGACATCACTGCATAACACAAGGATACATTATAAATGGTTTATTAAATAGTGTGTATTCCGCTAGTGTGTGTGTGTGTGTGTGTGTGTGTGTGTGTGTGTGTGTGTGTGTGTGTGTGTGTGTGTGTGTGTGTGTCTTTGCTATCTTATGAGAAAATCAGTATCTACCAGCTGCAGTGTTAAATCGAGAAAGAGTGTGTGTGTTTGTGTGTGTGTCAGCGGGACAGAGGTCATCACGCAATTTGCATTTTTGACTACAGACCCCGATAACCTCACAAGACAGAGGAAAAGACCCGGAGTTAGGCTTTAAAACTCACCACCTCCTCCTCACGGAATCAACATTGTGATCTCACCATCTGATAACAATCTCTGCTACCATGTTACATAATCATGTTCGCGGTCTTGCTTTGTTATACCCAACAAGGCTTTTCTCTTTAATGCTCGAGCAGAGATAAACAGGAAGTTAACATCCGTATGAGTAATTCCTAAAGGCTAATTAGGAAGGATGTTCTGTTGCTCCTTCCTCGTTTTCATTTCCTCTTCTTGTCCGAATCTCGAATTGAGCTTATTTCCAACAAACATCTGGAAATCTGATGCATTTTGGTTTAACAGATGTGAAGAATTGAGAAGAAATGTATAAAACAAGCAGAATTAATCTGCGATTTTCCTATTTAGAAGCCTCTCTGCCAGGATAAATGAGTGAAGGTGCACCACACAAAATTCCTAAAATTCCTAAACGACCATGAGATTCCTTAATGAAATAGTAGAACTGGACTGAAGGAAACCGCGACTCTGGACGTGGTTGCGCAGACCACCCTAAGAGACTTCTCATCCTTGGAAAACATTAGCCAAAGACATGTCTGTATCCAGCTGTTTCAAAAAAATGTGTGCGTGTGTGCGTGTGTGTGTGTGTGTGTGTGTGTGTGTGTGTGTGTGTGTGTGTGTGTGTGTGTGTGTGTGTGTGTGTGTTAGAGAGACAGAGAGAAAGAGGGGAGAGAGAGAGAGAGAGAGAGAGAGAGAGAGAGAGAGAGAGAGAGAGAGAGAGAGAGAGAGAGAGAGAGAGACACCGTAGACCATCAGAGGACTAGTTCCATTATGGTTTATCTATGTTGAATTTCTCATTAATGTAAATGTTTGAGGTTTAAAGAGTTTCCTTTACCAGTAGAAAGAAAAGCATTGTAGGCTGGGTGGCATCTCTAAAGGTTTCGTAGTGTGTGAATGGATGTGTGAGTGTATGTGTGCTTGTGCCTTGTGATTGGCTGGCACCCCATTCAGGATGTCCTCCACCTTTTTCCCTGAGTCCCCGGGGAAACACTCCAGGGACTCCAGGTTGAATGTGTAAGAAACATGAAAAGCTCTTTCTGACTGTTTCACTGAAACATTGTCACTGCACAAACAATAAGTCCATCTGCAGGCACTGAACAAATGAGTCAAAAAAATTTTAACAAGGGAATGATGTAGACATCAAAAAGTGTCCCAGAGTATTTGTTATTATAGGAAACCATAATTATTACTGTCAGAGAGACAAACATCAGACCCAAATGCAGGGATAACCTAACAAACTGGGGATGTATTAAAATATTATACACACATGGAAACAATGGGGGAAAAACTAGACAACTAAAATACAAAATTACAAACGGGTCGGTTACGACTGAGGTGCCCTTGAGCAAGGCACCGACCCCACCAAAACTGCTCCCCGGACGCCACAGCGTAAATGGCTGCCCACTGCTCCGGGTGTGTGTTCATGGTGTGTGTGTGTGTGTGTGTGTGTGTGTGTGTGTTCACTGCTTTGTGTGTGCACTTTGGATGAGTTAAACACAGAGAACACATTCTGAGTATGGGTCACCGTAGTTAGCCGTATGTCACGTCACTTTATAAACACAAAACTGAAAACATGGAACCAGTAGCTGAAAAACAGGAGACAAAACGGGGAGACAAATGACGTGACAAACACACGTGAACACACAAAACAAACAAAAGCACACGGCACAAGACAGTAAACAAACTCCTGCAGTAATGCCCCCTGGTGTACCAGCAGGGACTTGACCAGGCCATCATCACAATTAAAGAATGGCAGTATTGATAATGTCAAAATAACACTATGTAATACGTGTCATTCAATGTCCCATCTTTGTTGTGAAGTGATATACTTACAGACACCGTCTACTGAATAATACAGATAATATAACAAAACCTTCCACCCCAGACATTTCCTTCCATGTCCCATTAGCAAAAACCTAACTCCCCGAAATATTCCTTAAAGTACAAAACAATTACACAATGATGATCGACTACATAAAGCAGGGATAAAATTCCTGTATCATCAACGCCATAGGCGTACAACGATTAGTTACAATCCTTGCGCTGATGTGTCCAGATACAGAGAATAAATCATGAAGTGTAAATCATTCTTCATGAGGGAATTTTGCCTGTAAAAACATTTCCAAATAAAGCTGTGACCACATCATAAACTTAATTACAAGCACAAAAGCAAGCTAAGCAATTTTCTCCCAGACCTACAGTACAGTAGAGTTCACACAGGTGCGTTCCAAAGAGAAAGGGCCTTTCTTGACGTCCTTTTCCTCTTTACTCGTACATTCTAACAATGGTACAATGTAGGAAATGGAGAAAAGTGTGTGTGGGCTTGGCACATCGCATTCGACCTGTCAATGGCTATTATCTATGCTCCAGTTACAGTTAGCAATTACAGATGACCACCTACAATTTTAGCCTGGGCTGGACAGTATTTCTGATACATATATTTGAAATATGTACTTCAAATATATCACAGTCATAGCAAAACCTTTGGTATGAAACTACTTATGTATTATAGAAACACAGAAATGCATTTGATTTCTTTAGGGTCGAGCTGCTTTGAAAAACGTTGGAATTAACGAGATGTCATGCATGAAAAAATGTCAGGAAATGTCATGATAAAATGTCACATATAATTTGAATATATATATATATATATATATATATATATATATATATATATATATATATATATATATATATATATATATTCATTAATTAATTCATTATCTGAACTACCTCGGGTCAGGGAGCCTGATCTCAGGCATCATCGTGCATCAAGGCAGGATAAACCCTGGACGGAGTGCCAACCCATCGCAGGGCACACACACAATTTTAGCCTGGGCTGGACAGTACTTCTGATACACACTCTCATTCACTCACACACTCACACACTACGGACAATTTTTTTTTCTTATTATTATTATGATATTATGATATTATAATATATTTTTTTACATTTTTTTTAACCTCCATGCATTTAAGGTACAAAGTAAGAAAAAACATGGATGCCGAAATGTTGGTCTTTAGTTAGCGAGCTAACTCTGATAAGTACATTTACATTTACAGACGCCCTTATCCACAGCAATGTACAAAAGTGCTTTTAAGTCTCTTTCATTGAACTCTGGTTCATTAGGTTACATACTTAAAGTAAAGTAAAGTAAAATAAAGTAAAGTAAAGTAAAGTAAAGTAAAGTAAAGTAAAAGTAAAGTACTGTAAAGTAAAGTAAAGTAAATTAAAGTAAAGTGCTGTAAAGTAAAGTAAAGTAAATTAAAGTAAAGTGCTGTAAAGTAAAGTAAAGTAAATTAAAGTAAAGTACTGTAAAGTAAAGTAAATTAAAGTAAAGTAAAGTAAAGTAAAGTATATAACAATAAAATTAAGTAATGTATATAAACTAAAGTATATAACAGTAAGCTGTACAGTGAGTGTTATACATTTAACAATCAAATATGTCTGTATTTTGGCACAAAAGCAAAATCAATACAAAACTAAAAAAAAATCTTGTTGGTAATTTCATGCAGCGTGTTAACTAGCGTTAGCATGAACATTAGTGAAGTTTACTATACTAGAAGATGCAAAACTGCAATTTATGAACTACATTAATGATAAATCCAATCGGAGTATCTTGTTGTCAGGATGCAGTTGAGGATGTAAGAGCAGGTACTCAGTGATCTATATAATCGAGGCAAACGAGGCTAAGGTTCAGGCGATGAGCAAACAGCATAAATGAGGATAGGCAAGATCATAAGTTCAAAACCAGAAAAACTATAATTGAATCAAACAGCTGGGTAAAGACTGTTACAAGAGACACAGAGCATATACTGTGTGTGTTCAGTGTTCGTTTAAATGAAGGTGATTGAGTCCAGGTGTGTGTAGTCATTAATCTGGTGAGAGTGAGTGTGAGAGTGTTCGATAATTGTAATTGATTACATTATTAATCAATTACATTATTAAATAATTACATTATTATACATTGATTAATTGTAATTGTAGGCTGCGCTGAATTCTGGGTTGTGTAGTTGGACGCCAAATCCGGTTTTGACGTGTCACACATCTTGTTCAGGTGTCTGCTAGTTAGATTTCAGCTTCCAGCATGACAATGAGCCAAAGCATACATCCAAATCAGCACAGGAATTCCCGAGCCAGGAGCTCTGGCCTGAATCCCACCAAATTATTAGTTTAAGTGACCTTAATCAGACTGTGTACATGAGTCGTTCTTACAATGTGATAGATCTAGATCTAGTTTTTGGAAAGAATGGGAAAATATTGTCAAGTCATGATGTTCCCTGCTGATAGACTCTTATTCGAAAACACTGCTCAGTGAAATGAAATACAAAGGTGCTTTAACAAAGTACAGTATTAGTTTCAGGGGTGTGCAAACTTATGCAACTAGGTTAATGATGTTTTTTTCCCTTTAATACCCAGAAACGTTTCTGTTCCCATGTCGCATTCTGCTATGATTTATCTTGGTTGCATTTTGATTCTTTGGTATTAATGATCAAAATACTTATGTATGTAATGTATTTTTACTCAAATCCTCCTATACTGTATTTACCATTTTGGTTAGCGTCCATATCATTTTTCTGTCAGTAGAATAATAAATGATAAAATGCAGGTGAGTTCAGTGAAGCAGACACTCAGGTTTCTTGAGCATTAGCACGCCTGCCTCCAGATAACCCTGACCCCATTTTGACCTTATTCATGCTTGGACACTTGAGCTAATGTATTGTGTTACTTTTATTTTTGTTGAGGATGAGTGCTTGAATTTAAGAGTGCACTGTTCTAAATAGTGTTAATCGACCTACCTATTATACTGTTTAAAATCGTTCGATATTTCCAAGGTGAATAATGCCTCAAGCCCCAAGACTGTACAACATCAAGAATAATGACTATGATAAAGTTTCATTTTCAAAAGCTAACTTTGAATCTCTATGTAAAACTACCTTATATGATTGCATGCGTACATTTTAATATGCTTTCGCTTACACGACTTAATTCGTATAATCTTTCTAACCCAGCTCTAATTCAATAATGACTGATGATACCAGCGCTCAATGCAATTTGCTTGGCTGGTATATGAGTATAATGAAGTCTGAAGGTTAGTATTGACAGATAGATATTAGTCATCTGTCTCTGAACCCTGATGGGGAGACTGGATGAACGGAAATAATCGTTTTTTTCCCGCATCAGCATCCATAAACCTGATCAGTCAATGATAAATTTTATGTTGGTGACCAGGGTCTCTTTCTGAAGATCAATAGTCTAGCGTGTTAGCAGAATCTACCAGGGCATACTTAAAAATAAAAAAAAATAAAAACTATCTACCCAAATATCAAGTATAATCATTAGAATGAATACACATAGACTGAATATACTGCTCATAAGTTACTTAGACCACCATAACGGTATATTTATCGTATATTATTTTGCATGAACCAACCTTAACTAAACCATTGTTAGGGTGTGACACATTCGATGGCTCTTCAGCAATCCATTTTTCATCAGCAGGTTCATGCATCACTGTTGATCATCCATCAGTTTACGTCGATATTTCACCCTGTATTCGACATGCTTTTCTTTCTAGTGCTTACCCATGAAGAATATTCATCTCATGCTTGTATCAGCACTTACAACAATTTCAGTCACCTTGTGTATTGTCATACGGTGAGGCCTTATTTGGTGTGAAGGGTGTTAACTAATGATGTGTCTAAACATTGATCCCTTGGTTTGACTCTACGTTTTTCTCCCCACTAAAAATCTATATTCATCAATCGCCATTCAATCATGTCACCTTCTATAACAACTAATCTACAATCATGAAGAACAAAACAGAAATGTAATATATTGGGAGCACTGCAAAGCTACACTCCTGTATGGGGGAAAACACTTCATAAAACACTGCCCGTGAACAGCATTTGTCGTAAAGTGGAAGATGGGAACGATCCCATAGAGGCTTCGAGAACAAAAGCTCGAGGAGAATAGAAGGCATGGAAATTAGTGTGTTAACCTGTGAGTGTAAATATGAAGAATAAACACAATATAAACATATAGAAAAGACACGCTAACATAGAAAAGGTAGAGAATGAAAAAAAAAAAAACAGACAATAACATCAATCGATTCTCTCATACTACCACGTCCCATAGGGGATCTACTGGATTCAGACTGGGAAGGCCACTAAAGATCACTGGTCTCATTGTCATGTTCATGACATGTTTTGCATTCTAACATGGTGTATTATCATGCTGGAAGTAGCCATCAGAAGATGGTAAATTGTGGCCATTAAGAGATGCGCATGATCAGCAACAATACTCAAGGCTGTACTCAATACAAGGCTGTGGCATTCGAGTGATAATTGATTGACATTAACAGCCCAAAGTGTGGCAAGGAAATATTCCCCACATCCAGCATCTATGTTCCTCAGAAGAAATTCAACAGAGAATCATCAGAACAGTTTTTCCAGTCTTCAGCTTTCCATCTTGGTGAAAGTGTGTGTGTGTGTGTGTGTGTGTGTGTGTGTGTGTGTGTGTGTGTGTGTGTGTGTGTGTGTGTGTGTGTGTGTGTGTGTGTGTGTGTGTGTGTGTGTGTGTGTGTGTGTGTGTGTGTGTGTAAACATTAACTGTTAGTATGATCGCACATTGTAGATGTCAGTTTATTATATTAAGTCTTATTACAGTATTTTAAACCTTATAAACTACACCATGTACAGTGAGAATTCTGGAATGTTTTATGTACATTCATAATTCCAAAAAATATAGTTTTTTGAGATAACATAAATGTTTGATTTGAAATCTGTTATATATCGTGCTAAAAAATGATGGCAGGTAAGGAGAGATGAGCAGCTGATGCTCACAGGGAATCGATTTGGAGATAACTTTCACACCAGCTTTGAATTTATGGAGACATTAAAACATAAAGCCGTTTTAGTGCCATGCTTCAAGAGCACCACAGTCACACTGACAGAAACAGTATACTGTGTTTTTGCATTGTTACTGAAATAGTAGACTTACACGGTGTGATAATGTGTGAAAATAAACATGTGTTTAACTCCAAACACACAGCCAACCACACACACCGACACACACACTTAAACAAGCACACTTGACTACTTCTTTTATTCCTTTAGACTATCATCAGCTTCAGCCCCAGCTTCCAGCTGGTAAGCTCAATATCTGACTTGTCACTAAACACCCTCCCATACACACACACACACACACACACACACACACACACACACACACACACACACACACACACACACACACAATCTTATTGGTGTTGACAGGTCTGGCATCTGGTTATAGTCCCTACACAAGCAGCGATGACATACTGTACGTGTGTGTGTGTGTGTGTGTGTGTGTGTGTGTGTGCGTGCGTGCGTGCGTGCGTGCGTGCGTGCGTGCGTGCGTGCGTGCGTGCGTGCGTGTGTGTGTGTGTTGACAAGGACTATTGACAAGGTCATTCTACCTAAAAGAAAAATACACAAGCTATTTTCCACAATTCCAAACACAAACTAAAATATTCACAGGACATTCTGAATATTCAAATCTTTATCAATCCAGGCATACGTCAGTCTTGTCCTTTGAGACTCGAAAAAGTGAGCAAGTGAGCAAGAGAGAGAGAGAGAGAGAGAGAGAGAGAGAGAGAGAGAGAGAGAGAGAGAGAGAGAGAGAGAGAGAGAGAGAGAGAGAGAGAGAGAGAGAGAGAAGTAGGTCAATAAACAGTCCTTTTATTGGCAGCGGACTGAATGTCTTGCCAATGAGACAGTGCTCCAAGCTGTTGATGTTATTGGCAAGTGATATTAATGAACCAACCTGAGTGACAAGGGACAAAGATCAATGACACACAAACACTGAACACACACCTAACTGGGATCATCCAGAACAAAGGCAAGAATGAGGAAACCAAGCTGTCTAGATATATTTTATTTGCGGAAGAATAAATGTGTGTGATTTTTATACAAGCAGAAACATTTACGCAGCACATGACTAAAGTCATACTGAAGCCAGACTCAAACATAAACTAAGAACAATACCACTACGTACAGATGTTAAAACCACCGTGAACACATAAAAAACATCCAACTTATTACAGAAATTAAACTAAGATCCAAAACTGCAGTTAAATTATGATTATTTCCAATAAAACTGAGTCCCATAGACTACACTACACTTGTCTCCTTGTCAAGATGGTGTACCTGGTCAGTGTTCTTGTAGACCCATTTTCTTACAGAGACCATTCCAACAGCTTACAGAGACCATTCCAACACAACTGCTCAAAATAATCAGGATTGTTGGATTAGATTGTTTGATTGGTGATAGATTACGCTGTAAGATCAGCCGTTATTCTCTCTAGCCTACATTAATCCTTTTTGCTAAGAAATAGCCATTGGGAAACATGGAAACAAAACAAAACCAACTAGACAAAGTACGCAGTCTTCTTCTTCTTTCGGCTTTTCCCTTCAGGGGTCGATACGGCGAATCATCTCTCTCCACCTATCCCTATCTTCTGCATCCTCAACACTTGCACCCACTAGCTTCATATCCTCATTAATTACATCCATATACCTCCTCTTTGGCCTTCCTCTTTGCCTCCAGCCTGGCAGCTCCATGTCCAACATTCTCCTACAAATATACTCACTCTCCCTCCTCTGAACATGTCCAAACCATCTTAATCTGTCCTCCATAACTTGTCTCCCAAACGTCCAACATGAGCTGTCCCTCTGATGTACTCATTCCTAATCCTGTCCAATCTTGTCAATCCCAAAGAGAACCTCAACATCTTCTTTTTGGCTACCTCTAGCTCTGACTCCTGTCTCTTCTTCAGTGACACTGTCACAGTTGCCTCACACCTCCAGGGTTGGGGGTTCGATTCCCGGCTCCTCCTTGTGTGTTTGGAGTTTGTGCCTCGGGGGTTTCCTCCCGGTACTCCGGTTTCCTCTCCCGGTCCAAAGACATGTATGGTAGGTTGATTGGCATCTCTGGGTAATTGTCCGTACTGTGTGAGTGAATGAGAGTGTGTGTGTGTGTGTGCCCTGCGATGGATTGGCACTCCGTCCAGGGTGTATCCTGCCTTGATGCCCAAAGACGCCTGAGATAGGCACAGGCTCCACGTGACCCGAGAAGTTTGGATAAGTGGTAGAGAATAAATGTTTGTTTTTTATATTAAAACATATATACTAATAGCCATATTATGTGTCAAATCTACTTTATAGCAGAGCTGCTTTATTTTGGTTGCCAAGCAAATTATAGGTTTATACTGTATTACCACACTCCTTTCTATAGTAACAGCTAATTGACAAAGACCTGCATGGCAGATGCGCCACATAAATGGGACAAAAACATATAATAAGGTATTTTAATATAAGATAGTAGCAAAAAAAGTATAATTTGGTTTTGTTAAAGGGATTTTTTTTAACATTCATGGAAGGAGTCTCCAGTGTCAGTGCAAGTTTTATGCCATGGGAAAGACTTCAGGACACTTTTTGATTCTCTAAGCAAGAGAAAAAATGAGGCTGGTGAGGGAATGGCTGTTTATAGCTGTGTATAAAATAAGTGATAACAGGAACTAACTTGTTTTGCGGACTTTCCACAACATTAACTGCACCTCTAAACTGCTAAAATATATGATGTGTCGGTCCTTAATGAACAAATGCGTAATTGTTGCCAAATTGCTGCGGTAAAGGAGAAACACTTTGTTCAGACTTTCCAAAACAATCTAAAACTATAAGAAAATGAAAACATGATGGACCTTTACTCCTTTTTTAATCGTAGTTGTTGAATGAAACTCTGACACGAAAACCTTTCCATCTATTTAGAAAGAATTTATAAGATGTGGTATGAGCCGTAGCATGTCTCACAGTTATAGCGTGAATCACAAAAACAACCACAAGCATGCAGATTCCAATCTGAAGCATCTACTTCAGGTTCCTCCTTAATCTACCACAGCGCCATTGAATGAGGATGATGTCAACAACTTCTGAGGGAAGGGTGAGGGTTTTTTATGCCATATCCATGTCTCTAAATGTTTTGGCTTTCAGATTCAAATTCTGACTGTTATGAAATGTACTGGCCAGCCATTGCATTTATTCAAGCTTTCCTGACAATTTTTCGATTTTTGGAGAAGTTCCATCATCTGCAAGAAAACAGGTGACGTTGTTAGCATACCAAACACTCTTGAAGCAACTTTTGAAGCAACTTTTCAAGCCAACACCACAAGTACAGATCCCAACAAGAAGGATCTACCTCAGGTTCCTTTGTATTCTGGCACTCACACACAAAGATGGTGACTACACCGATTCTGAAGAAAGGACGGATGTTTCATTTTGTAGAAAACAAAGTTTTTGCTGTACATCTTTGTTAGTAGACCCGGCACAATTTTTGGTTTAATTGTAGATCTATTTGGATGAATTACTTAGTCAGTAAAAAAGAGGTAGCATCAAGTAATTATGACTAAAGCATATAATGTGGAATTTTCAACCACAGAAGTCTCTCTCAAGAACTCCAGAAAGTCTCCTCAACCAATAGTTCATCGTTCATGTCATCATAATAGCTCTTTATACTGTCAGAATTAAATAAAACATCATTTTACTACTTTAAATGAGTTTAGAATAGTATTTCTTTAAGGTCAATCAACACCTGTTGCTAACAAAACCGACGATTCTTTACGCTTCTACTGAAAATGATGTAATGGTTCTACTATTCAGGGAGTTTAGCACTGGCTCCTTGTCACTCCTGGAGACAGGCAAATGTTTTGAAACAATATGGACCTTGTAGTTAGTTATACAGCTCTAACTAATTAACACCAAATTTTATCGACCGATTCGGAAGTCACAGAGTGACTCACTAACACAACCGCAAAACACATAGATCCCAACCAGCATAATTTTCCTCAGGTTCCTCTATAATCTGCCAATGGATCAGTGAGGAAGGGTGATGTCACTGAGCTCTGAAGACAGGATGTGTTGTGTCATATCCATGCAAACACAAAAGCTTTTTCTGTAAGTCTTAAACAGTCCATTAGTGGTCAACAACATCAGTCTTAACGTTTCCAAATAGAAGGCTGACAAGGCTCTACCAGACTCCCCAAAAACTGATGCTACGAGACCAACATCTGGAGCAGCTTTGGCACAAAATTAGGCGTTCCTACCAAATTATAGATTTCTTCGCATAATTACATGGTCATCAAAGAGAGATAGATTTAATAATTAGCAGAGGCTCTACCAGTAATTCCCAGAGATAAGTGAGTGGTTTCTGCTTGCTTTAAAGCACAGTCGATGATACATCTGTATGATTCTGTTTGCCACAATTTAAAATAAAATATTTCCAGTGTATGTTCTAGTGTAGGTTATTCTGTAATCTGCCCCAACACCACTGGTGATGTCACAGAGTTCTTAAGAAATTAAATGATTTCTATGTTATTCATGCATCTCCCCTATACTTTGTAGGTCCTAGACTGTCTATTTTAGCCAGCCATGACGAATGTACATGTTTCCTAAAAGATATCGGACAGGTTTCCACCTTTTCTGGGACAAATTGCCAACCTATAACTAAAGCTTGGTTAAAACATCTTCAGTAACTCCTGTTTTGTGGCTTCCAAATGAGACACAGCACTGACCAATACAGCTGTAGATCTGTCCGTTTCTCCTCTTTTGACGGAGTGATTGTGTGTACAGTATGTGGCTGATTTCCTTCTAGACTATTAGATCTCTGGTTATACTTCCAGCTCTGCTGTTATTGTGTGAACTCACAAATAAAACCAATCGTTATGCTTTGGTTCTGAAACAATACGGATACAATATCTTTTCATTCCTGAACGTTTTAAAACTTTAAAAGGTTCATAGTGCAAACCCAACAATGCACCAATGATAAAACACTACAGAGTTTCCCTGGCCTCCTCTGCAAGGTTTTTCCTGCTCCACACACTGAGACAGGACATATCAAGCTTGTTAACATCTGGGATAGACTTGCCTCTAGCTTGTAAAAAGGGGGATGTGGTAGCGTAGTGGTTAAGGTGCTGGACTACCGATCAAAAGGTTGAGAGTTAGAGTCTGGAGTCCACCAGGCTGCCACTGCTGGGCCCCTGAGCAAGGCCCTTAACCCTCAATTGCTCAGTTGTATAAAAAAAAATCCAAAGAAAATGTAAGTCTAAATGATGTAAAATCCAACTCAGTGGTCTTTTGTAAAATAAATAAATAAAAAATAAACAAACAAACAAATAAATAAATAAAATACCTTAATATAGATTTTATCCACTAGGTTTTCACTTCTCTCTCTCTCTCTCTCTCTCTCTCTCTCTCTTTTTAGATTGTTCCTCTACCTTAAGCATGTCCAGGTGACATAGTACAATTAATAAAAACTTACCTCTATTAATTTTTATTACAAATTCTGATAAACGCATGCACTATAGAAACAAAATGTTCTAGAAAGTATATCTATTGTGTTATTTTATCCCACCAGCAGAAAAAAATGCTTTCTAAAAGTTCTTAGTTTTCACTTTTATATTTTAAGGAGAAATATTATCCCTGTTCTGTTGGGGCTCAAATCATCTAAATACATGAAACTATACAAAAAATTATTATTATTTTTTTAATTTAAAATATTTTTTTTACTTTTGTAACTTTACATACATAACTTTATGTTATGTATTTTGATCATTTATTTACATTTTGCACCTTATATCTATTTATATCTGGCACTGGTTACCTTCAGATCATTTCGGTCTGAGATTGTGGTAGCCTAGTGGTTAAGGTGTTAAGCTACCAATCAGAAGGTTGTGGGTTCTAGTGTAGGTTCCTCTGTAATCTGCCCCAACACCATTGGTGATGTCACAGAGTTCCTAAGAAATGAAATGATTTCTATGTTCTTCATGCATCTCCCCTATACTTTGTAGGTCCTAGATTGTCTATTAGTGCCATCCATGAGCCCAGGTCCACCAAGATGAAACTGTTGGGCCCCTGAGCAAGGCCCTTAACCCTTAATTACTCAGTTGTATATAAATAAAAAATATATATATAAAATGTAAGTCACTCTGGATAAGAGTGTCTGCCAAATGCTGCAAATGTAAAACAGGTTTGAAAAGTTATTTTTTTCTTTCTACAAAAATACAATAAATTCACACTGTTACATTTCTGCTCCTCAGACCTGATTGCACACACCTGAGTAATAGTAGAAACATCAGCATGCTGTATTTGTCTAGCAAACATCATCATAGTGGTGAATGAGATGAGAACCCACCTGTACCACTCCAGTCCTTTATCATAGAACCTGTCGAAGAAGTGCGGCTCTGCGCCCACAGCTCGCACGTCTGGATGCACGCGCAGGAACTCGAGCAGCGCGCGCGTGCCACCCTTTTTCACGCCGATAATGATGGCCTGGGGAAACTCTTTACTACCGAAACTGTCGGACACCGAGAGGTTAGAAACGTCCCCGGAAAGATGTCTCGTCTCTTCTTCGCTGAGGCGTGCCAGAAAGTCGGGTTGGTCGGACGAGTTGCGGTCCTGATGAAGTTGGGTTAAAGTCGGTCTGCGCTCGTGCAGCGGAATCGGGGTTAACTCGCAGTATCCGGTTAGACAGTAGAACACATAAGTGACCAAAATAATCATGGTGAAAAACACGGATAGTTTGGAATGCGCTTTCAGGTGCAGGTTAAACCTTGTCGCCCAACATCCCATGGGTAGCTGTCCTTCTCAAGAGCTAATGTTGGAATCATGCCGTAAAACCAACCGTGCAAACTGCAGACATGAAACACTCTCGCGCACTGCTGCTTCTGCGTCTTAAATCACTTCTCCTTTGGCACAAAAGTGTTCCATGTCCCGCGCTGGCTCCTTTAATTAAAACCTCAGAACTATTCCTTAATAATACTATACTATAATTTTTACTTATAGTGTCTTATGAGTTTGCAAGATGGATTTGTCCTTATTTGTGCCCTAGTACTCTTCTGGCTCGTGCGCAATCCCGTGCACAAGGTTGCACCTCCCGTTCTGATACCGGGGCACGCCCACAACAAACCACGCCCATAACAAACCTCCGCTAATTATCTCTGTTATTGAGAAGACGTGTTGTTTCTAACAATATTGTATTGAAGCACATATTATAACTATAACTAACATGGTCAGGCTCGTTTGACATAGACTGTCTGTGTACAGGGATAAATTTTATATAAATATATTTTAAAAACATTTTAAGTTAGTATTTTTAACTCAATGGCACTTGTAAGGTTAGTTCGGGAGCTAAAGCAAAGAGACAAGAGTACAACTTGAATTTGACTTTTCCCAGAAACAGAATATCCCCAGGGATGGGTGTTTTCTGCCTTCACCCCCGGGTGCATGGAGTTTGCATTTTCTCTGTGGGTTTTGTGCGTTTCCACCAGGTACTCCAGTGTCCTCCCCCAGGTTCAAGGATGTCTGTTGTAAGCTGATTGGCATCTCTAAATTGTCCATATCGTGTGTGTGTGTGTGTGTGTGTGTGTGTGTGTGTGTGTGTGTGTGTGTGTGTGTGTGTGTGTGTGTGTGTGTGTGTGTGTGTGTGAGCTTGTGCTTTGAGTCATGGTTGACTTGTTCCCCAAGTCTCCTTAGGCCCTAGATTCCCTGTGACCCCGTGAATAATATTCGGAAAATTAATTGAGAATAGATGGACGGTGAAGGTCTTACTATGTAAATAGTTATATTTGTTTTTTGTAATTTTTCACAAATTCTAATTATATTAAAAAGGTGTTATACCAAATGTGTTTTTCTAGCCATATTAGGAAAGATACACCTGTCACTGAGGTCACCAACTCAGTAGGGGTAGTCTCCAAACTGTCCATAAAACCGTCTTCTCTGTCTCTAGCTGTCTCACACAGACACTAGTGCCTTCTCCTCTCTAATTAACGCTATGAGACAGGTGTCATTATGGCCCAGACTCGGCGGTGCCTGAGGCCAGACTAAAAACAACGCTATGTAACTGTGCCCAGACTCTTTGATGCTCATGCTAGATGACTAATACAAACCACATCATGTCGTGATTCTTAATAATGAGGTAGAGGATCTTCAGACCTGAGCTGAAATCAAACATGACTTGAGGTTCTAGATTCCTTCGATACTTATGGTTCGGAAAGGATTCTATGATTTCAGTGAAAATGATGATTACAAAACTTCAAAGCATAATAATTAACTAAACCACATGGTTGTTAGATCAAAGTGATTCAACATACCACCAGGAATGTCATGAAGGTTACTGTATTCCCTTTTACACACACACACACACACACACACACAACACAACACACACAACACACACAACGTGATGCTGAATTCTCAAATCTGAAATATGTGTCTTCACTTTCTTTCACAGCAATGATGTGAAGAGTTACATTCCCTTGTGTTATTTTCAGACAAAAACTTCAGGAATGAGAACGACAAGACAACTAGTGAAATCGTTCCGATTTACAGCTGCTCAGATGTTAGTGACAACAAGAATGAACTTTGAATGAAGCAGTGAAGCACCTCTGTACATTGGTTTGGATCCCACCTTCACCCTGTGTGTCCCAAGTTTACATGTTCTTATCATAGGGGGTTTCCTCTGGGTACACCAGTTTCCTCCCCACGTCCAAAGACATGTATTGTAGTCTGACTGGCTTCTCTAAACTGTCCATAGTGTGTGAATGGGTGTGTGTGATTGTGCCCTGCGATGTGTTGCCACCCTGTGCAGAATTTCCCCTTCTTTGTGCCCTGAGTCCCCTGGGATAGACTCCAGGTTCCCAGTGATCCTGTATAGGATTATCTGCTATTGAAAAAGAATCCACTTCAAAGTGATAACAGTTTCACACCGACTTCTTGTGGATTCTTTTCCTAAAACAGCCTGCTTTATTATGATTTATTCCTGACACAGGTCATTTTGTGATACTAAAATGAGAGAGATTTTGTGAGTGAGTAAAGCAAGAGGAGTGGTGTGTTAAATTACTGTGGTCATGCTCCATTATTTCCACACATGGACGAGAGCATGATTAATGATGTGGCAACTCATCTACTCAAGGACTTCTCATCATTATGTCCCTAGCCACGATTCAAGTCAAATTATTGTAGATAATTTGTATTGTAGATTGTTTTTATTACATATGTAGTTCCCCTCCAGCCAGCATAGTATTCCTTATCATGTCAAGAATTGTCCCAGAAAAACCTTTATTGTAGTGCTATCTGTATTGCTATTTGTTGCTTTTGCTTGGTAGCTTAAAGACTGGAAGCACCTAATTTGAATGTTTATTGAAATTCAGCAGTTAGTAAACAATGGTTGTTTGTCTGCTGTTTCATACCTGCATACCGTATTTAACTATTTCTAGATTAGACAAGGACAGTGTGTGATATCACCTGCAGTAATGGGTGTAATCTCCCATGATCACCTTCATCCAGATGTGGTGGGATAGCTTTAACAGCTGGAGAGGTGTTTACTTGAAGAAACGCCCTCTAACACATGTGCATGCACACACCAGTAACCTGGAGCCTCATTGAGCACAGGGTTTATAGTGATGGAGTTCTCACTTCTCAGTCTTTCAAATAGAGACAATAGAACAATCTGAAAGCAGCTTTCAGCTCTGTAGTGTAATGGCAGGATTAGGTTAAGTCTTAAGTTCAAAATGTTTTTAAATACCATGTCATCTTGTAGTTGTTCCACTGTAAATGTACATAAAGGATAAAGGAGTAAAGGGGTAAGATGCATTCAGCAGAGCTTCAGAATAAACAAAAGTGTTCACCCAAGAAGAATAGTGCGAGTTCAAATCCCAAAGATGCCACAGTCATCTATAGCCAAGAGTCCAAGGCCTCAAAATTGGCCAGTCACTCATAGTGACCCTAGCTGATCGTACATGTCTGTGAGCTAATGTACAGTATATAGAAGAGGGTGGTTGAGCTTGCCTCTGCAAGTGTTACACTGCCCTGTTACATAGTACGAGCAACGGTTTGGAAAGATGTAGTTGGCTGGTTTTTGTATCACAGAGGAATCCCATGTCGCACTCGGTAGCTGTTGAAGAGAGACGTGGCTTGGTGGGTGGAATATAGGGGAAAATTTATTTAATTGATAAATTAAATAAATGTGCTGCATTGAGCCCTGTGAGACACTGGCATCCTGTGGCCCAGTAGGATAAGGTGATGGATAGATGGATAAATGTGCTCTTACTGAAAAATAATCAACTTCAGGGGTGGGTGTATATATGGGTATGTATGTATGTATGTATGTATGTATGTATGTATGGATGGATGGATGGATAGATAGATAGATAGATAGATAGATAGATAGATAGATAGATAGATAGATAGATAGATAGATAGATAGATAGATAGATAGATAGATAGATAGATAGATAGATAGATAGAAGTCACAATTCTTAACTTTATATCAAAACAAAATGCCATACTATAGTCTACTGCATGTCTTTGAAATTCTAAGGATCTAGTAGACTTCCACCCTCTAAAATTATTTTCCTGGCCTGCTGTGCAATGTTTTCACACACGCACACACACACGAGCCACACAAGGTATGGCGGCCAAGGCAGCCTCTCTAAAGAGCAGCGTATGAGAGCCTTGTGGTTAACTATAAGTATAGAGTAAAATGTAGTGCACTGAATGGGTGTAGCAATAAAGGGATAGAGAGAAAGAGACAAGCAAAGAAACTGAAAAAAAGAGGGGGCAAGAGAGGGAACTAAAATAAGTAGAGAAATATGCGTGCAGGAGAATCCAAAACAGTGTCTGAACTGAACTGGGCTTTACTATGTACAACGGATGCCAAGTTATATAATCACCACTCCAGCCATCTGATGTAGCTTTAAACTGGCTAATGCAGGAATGCTTGCTATGACACAGTCACACCTAATCAGTTGTCTTTAAAAATATTTATTACCCTATTATATTTTACATGAATACAATTAAAACTAAAAGAATATTCCAATTCCTATGAAATGGAGCTTGGAACAGTACATTTTTTTGCTAAGTGGTTTCGAGCACTGGCATTTGTTTGATACTCTCACATCGTGCCCATGTGTGTTACAGTACCGTGCAAACGTTTGGAACTCCAATGTGGAAAAAGAAATTCTACAGGAAAAATGTTTCTTTAAAAACTGTAAAATAAAAATGTTTCCTAATCAAGACAACAAACCAACATATAAGACAAAATAAGCCATGATGTATAATGCCTGACAGTAAAAGATATGGTAGGTGGTGAATATTAAAACTGGTATGATCCAAAAGCTGAAGTTAAATACATTCATTTTCTACTAAATATATTTAAAATTTTGCATTCAAAATCTATTCATAGAATTTGGGTTGATTTCTCCAATCGTATTTATGGCAAAAATATAAAACGATAGGTTTCTATTAATGCTGTAGATGGAACTAGATATAATTTATATAGTAATTGCTTATATTTTGTATAGCAGATGCTCCATGTAATCTAAACCTAAAAATCGTTTGGATTAAAAAAAGAAGAAGAATCATTTATGTGGTTAAGTTTTCTATAAGGACATGTTTAGGTAACATTTATGGAAAGAGTCTTGGTCAATTCTGACATGGGAAAGTCTTCATGACTGAGGAGACTTTTGCTTTCCAATTCCTCAGCTGTGTGGTTTTTGTGCTAAGTAATAACAGGAGCTAAGTTGTCTTGCAAACATCCATAACATTAAATGTAACTATAAACAGTGCTATTTGTCACTCATGAATAAATTTAAAATGTAATCTCATTTAAGTGTGCTGAATATGGTGGATAGTGAAATTGTTGATGCAACATATTTTTTTAGATGAAGAATCCTTCATTATTGCCACACAGCAGGGCAGAATACTTTTCCTTACATATCCCTGGTTTGGGTCTTCCTCAAGGGCCCAAATTTACAGTGCAGGGGCTTGAACCTCAAACCCAGAGCCTTAACCATTTGAGCTACAGTATGTAAACCCCCAAGAACAGCACTGAGAGTGGTTACCCCTCAAATCCTCAATGGTTCCCTGCCCGGGAATCGAGTTTGGGCCGCAGCAGTAAGAGCACAGAATCCTGCCACTGGCCCACCAGGGATATTTTCTCCAGTAACAATATTGTACAGATCACACTGTGTCTGGCTACTTATGAATACATATAGAATTAACACAAATTGCATATGTTTTAGCACTTAATAGTTTATAATAAGCTATACAGTTTTTTTAGCTTATAATTCTTGTGTCTTGAGATATAGTCATATTTGCCAGCTGACACAAGTTAGCAGTCAGAGTTGATAGGGGATCTGAGGCAATTGCTTCCATTAAGACCACCCATACATGCCTGTTGCTGACCTTTTGTCTGTGAGGGTAAAAGTTTAACTTTCTCAGATTAGGCACACACACAGACTCAGAGACCCAGCTGTCTATCTCACTAACAAAAACATTGCATTAGGACCTGTATATACCACTTAACTACACAACACTTTTCCACATCAAATTCCACACAATCTAAGTGTATATGATGTCTAATTTTCTTTCTGTAATGTAACACACACAAAAAATGCTATGTAGTCATTTTAAAAAATTGAACACAATTGTTTGTGTACACAGGTCCTGAGCACACAATCTCTGAAGCAGACACTCAGACTTTTATTGCTGCCTTTCGTATCTGATGGTGTTGTGGAAGCTGATAAGGAGTATACAAGTATTTCTCTATTGTGAAGTAGGCTGTGTTTATCAGAGCTTCAGGTGTGTTCCAGGAGAATAGGCTAATGCTTCTGGTAAAGCATTCTACACATAAATACCTGCTATCATGCCTTAAAACAGACCACCTAAAAATTAGAATGTGAATGACATAATAAACAGACCCTAATAGAGGGTAACAGAAGCATACACACTTTTGTAAATTACAAAATGTCAAATATTAGAGGAAAAAAGACAGATTGTTAATATAAGACAGACCTTTTGATAACTAACAATGTAGAACCATAAAAAATTATATCAGATCAGCAAATATAAATGCTTTATTCCCTTTCAAAAGACTGAACTAATATCTCTAATTTCCTTAACAAAATCTTTACGTTGTGTACTAGAACCCTTAACCACACTTTTCTTTAAACAGATACTACCAGAAGCAATCAAACCTCTATTACAAATAATCAATTCTTGCCTGAGCACTGGCAGGACACCTAAATCATTTTAACTAGCAATTATTAAACCCCTGATTAAAAAACCTGCCCACGACCCCGACCAGCTGTCCAATGATAGGGCAATATCATATCTACCTTTGATCTCCAAGATCACAACATTCATGAAATCTCTGTTAGGGTTTAGGCCTCATTACAGCACTGAGACAGGTGTGATAAATGTCTTATTACTGGCCTTCAGTCAGGGTTGTGTCTCCATGTTTGTGCTACTCAACCTTAGCGTAGCCTGTGATACCATTCAGCATATTGTACTCATTGATAAACTAAAAGATGTGGGTGGAGTTAAGGAAATGGTCTCTCCTGGCTCAAGTCTTATTTGTCTGATTAATATTACTAGGATAGCCTACTATCATGTGTTATAAGCAATATAGCTGAGAAATATGTGTCATTATATGATGCAGGAAAAACTAGGTTGGATTAATGCCTTGGATTAATGCCTTGTTGTGCTCCATAAAGAGTCCTTACTGAAACCAGAAGATTTGAACGTTTGTTTTTATATTATCTGCTAAGCTTACTTCGATCAAAAGGTGCAGGCTCTTTGCAAGCCTTTTGTTAATAAGCTTCTCTCATAAATAAAACAAGGTATGTCTTATTAACCCACTGCAGAATAAGAGTACACCTAATAATACCCCATCTCAGAATCAGGTTTATTGCCAGATACATTAGGGTCTACATGTACGATCGATCGATCGATAGATAGAGGCAAGTGAGGATCCAAATGCAGTTTCAGATTTAATAACAAAAACAAGCAACAGATAAGCAGGCGGAACAGGAACGTAAACGTAAACAAACATACTACACCAAACAACGACTAACCCCAGGGAAGTGAACAAACAGAGTAGATATAGTGAACAAGAACCAATAACAAAGCAGAGACAATCAGAGACAAAGACAACACACCTGGAGGGAAGATTGAGTACAATTAGTGTCCATGGTAACCAAGAAGTGGGCGGAGCAAACAATTAACAACAGGGCAAGGCAGCAGACAGAAACAAAGGAAAACAGACAGACTCATTACAGATAGATAGATAGATAGATAGATAGATAGATAGATAGATAGATAGATAGATAGATAGATAGATAGATAGATAGATAGATAGATAGATAGATAGATAAAATGTGTATAAACATAAAGATTTACCAAAGAAATGAGCAATTTGATGAAAACAAGAATATAAACATGAATTGTACAAAAATACATGTGCAAAGTGGCCAGTGTAAATATACAATTAGAAACGTTACATATACTCCAACTAAAAGAAAACAATAACTGTAGATTACTGCAGGATATACAATCGTGGATCAGTGTAAGAAAGGAAGATACATTATAACAGTCAGATATGTGAACATTAATGTAATATATTGTATCTGAGCAGTGGTGGGGTAGTTTATTAATGTCCAAGGTGGCAAATAACAGACCATGCTGGGTCCTGGATGTTGTTGATTATGCCAGTTGCGGAAGGAAAACTGTCTTTAGACTTTATAAACCAGAGCCTTCTGCCAGAGGGGAGTGATTTAAAGAGATTGTGACCAGGATGAAAGGGTCAGCCACAATCTTAACTGCCCGCTTACATTTACATTTACATTTACAGCATTTGGCAGACGCCCTTATCCAGAGCGACGTACATAAGTGCTTAAATCTCTAACACTGAATACATTAATGCTGGTTCACTAGGTTACATACTTAAGATACCATGAGTTTAAAACATTTGTTCAAAGTTACAATGAAAAAGTGTCAAAGGTGTTTTTTTTTTTTTTTTTTTTTTTTTTTAATGCAAAAGATAAGGAAAGAAGTGCTAGTTGAAGTGCTTCCTGAATAAGTAGGTCTTCAACCGCCGCTTGAAAATAGCCAGTGACTCGGCTGTCCGGACCTCTAGGGGAAGTTCATTCCACCACCTTGGTGCCAGTACAGAGAAGAGTCTTGTAGTATACTTGCCTCTTAGCCTGAGAGATGGTGGAACCAGTCGAGCAGTGCTGGTAGATCGGAGGTTGCGGGGTGCAGTGCGAGGAATGATGAGGGCTTTGAGGTAAGAGGGGGCTGGTCCATTTTTGGCTTTGTAGGCCAGCATCAGTGTTTTGAACCGGATGCGTGCAGCTACCGGAAGCCAGTGGAGGGATCGCAGTAGCGGGGTGGTATGCGAGAACTTTGGCAGGTTGCCGAAACAAGCCGGGCAGCTGCATTTTGGATCATTTGCAGAGGACGGATTGCGTTCATAGGTAGACCTGCCAGCAGTGCATTGCAGTAATCCAGTCTAGAAATGACAAGAGACTGAACAAGTACCTGGGCAGTCTGTGTGGACAAAAATGGCCGAATCCTTCTAATGTTGTAGAGAAGAAACCGACATGAGCGAGTCACATTTGCAACATGAGAGGAAAAGGACAGTTGATTGTCCATGGTTACCCCAAGGTTGCGAGCTGTGGCTGAAGGGGAGATCAGATCGTTGTGCAAGGATATAGCAAGATCGTGACCTGGGGATGAATCACCTGCCCGCTTCAGGGTCCAGGAAGTGTACAGATCCTGAAGAGGTGGTAGATTGCAGCCGATCATATTATAGGCAGAGAGAATGACACTCTGCATTCTGCTCTTGTCTTGTACCAAATGTTGATGGAGGAGGTGAGTATAGACTCAACAATGGAGGTGTAGAAGTGCACTATCATAGCATTTGGTAGGTTGAACTTCTTTAGCTGCCACAAAGTACATCAGCTGCTGTGTTTTTTAACTAGAACGTTTATGGTCAACTCCCACTTGAGATCCTGGGTGATGATGGTTCCCAGGTAGCGGAAGGAGTCCAAAGTTGTGACAGGTGAATCACACAGAGTGACAGGGGTGGGAGGGGCTGGGTTCTTACTTAAATCTACCACCATCTCCAATGTTTTCTCTGTATTGAGCTAAATGTTGTTCCTGCTGCACTAGGTCACAAAGTGTTTAATTCCATCCTGTAAGCAGACTCATCTCTCTCAGATGAGGGTGGTGTCATCCGCAAACTTCAAACGTTTGACGGTTTGGTGATTGGAGGTTCTGCTGTTGGTGTATAGGGAGAATACTATACTCGTACTCATACTTCTCTACTATATGCTCCTGTTCCTGTATCTTCAGCTCTTTGGATCTATCTGATCCATCTTGATGCCTACTGCTGTTGGACTCTTTAAAAACAAGTAATTCTAAAGACTTACCCTTGTGTAAGTATTAAATCCCACCTTGATATTGGGATATTGTTTTAGCTAAGAACTTATGATCTAATTGTACAGAATATCTAGTGCTCATCCCAAGACTCTTATTTACAGTGTGCTCATACTGAATATCCTTTAAATGCACCACATGGGTGTTAGACTTTATAGTAGAGTAATGATTTATATTGATTTAAAATTTGGTATCACCCAGCAAAGGATAGATTCCATTAAGTTTATTTTCTTCTTCATGACATCTCGGGGAGTTTTTAATCACCAACATCACCTCTGGGTTACTTATCAGTGACCTAAATCTATATCCAGATGTCTATAATGTGCTTTTTGACAAGTAACAATTAAACATACTGCTGTCATGCTGTCATTTATCACTTTCCTCTTTTTGCGTCATGTTCATCAGACCTTGTGCATATAATATGGTGCTTATTTACTTTTTCCAACCTGAACACATAGATGAAGTTCTCCAGGTGATTTCTCACTACTGCTGGTGGTTTAAAGCTTCAGTAAAACACATTTCAATGCAAAACTAATATTTCACTAAAGCCATGTTGTCTTGTTTCACATCTGAACACTGATTACACAGCAGAGTTATAGAATTATCCGACACATAGCTCAGTTTTTTTCCCAGCTGGTATTTTTGCTGATATTCACAAAGTTAGATTGCTGAGTCTCTAAAATGGATGTGCTGAAGCCTAAAATAAACTTAAATGTGAACTCATTCTCTGCTTTTCAAGGAGACACAAAATTACTGAATGCTTTATTATCCTGACGCATTACCTGCTTAACGTACCTTTTACATTTACAGCATATAGCAGGCACACTTATACAGAGTGACTTACATCTTTCTTTTTTATACAACTGAGCATTAAGAGCCTTGCTCAGGGCCCGGCAGTGCGTCTTAGTGGACCTGATTTGAACTTACAATCTCCAACACCTTAAACACTAGGCTACCATGTCCCACATTACTATGTTTAGCTAGTATAGACATCAGTAATTGAACACAAAACAGAAAATATTATGCTATGTTTTAAGGTCACTGGTGTTTCACACCTAGAGTAAGTTAATCAAATATATTAAACATAATCTTAATATTTAACTTAATTGTTTTACAACCAATTTTTTTTGCAGCATTTTGCAGTGATTGCAGCAAAGAAGAAAATAGAGGGGAATGTTTTAATCTCTCTCTCTCTCTCTCTCTCTCTCTCACACACACACACACACACACACACACACACACACACACACACACACACACACACACACACACACACACACACACACACGCTTTACTTGCGCTTTAAGCTTGTTTTACTTTTGAACAGCAATGCCACCTGGTGGGAGTCACTAGCCATTAAAAAGGGATCTGGTCGCTCAGTGGTTAAGTTGTTGGACTACTGATCGGAAGGTCATGAGTTCGAAATCCAGGTCCACCAGGCTGTCTGTGCTGGGCCCCTGAGCAAGGCCCTTAACCCTCAATTGCTCAGTTGTATAAATTGAAATAAAAAATGTAAGTCACTCTGGATAAGGGTGTCTGCTTAACGCAGACACCCTTAAAAAGTTCATATTATGGATTTTTTTCATTGATTTATTTATTTTTTAATCACAAATATATGGCTCGATCCAAAAATCTAATATTATTCTGATGTAATATTGTCTTATATTAAAAGGAAAAATGTAGAAGTCATGACTCACAGGAGTCATGACCAAGCATCCAGTCTTGTTTGTACCAAAACCTTTTTCCCCATCAGTTTGATCTAAATTGTAAAATCCTAAACCTGAACTGTTTATTCAGGCCAAGATTCTTCTTAAACTCAGGCTATACTGTAGGCATTTTATTTGTTTAGATTAAATACTTTTGCCAGCTATACTGAGTTGATTAGAACATACCGTGTTAGAAGATACTCTTTGCCCATTTATTTGATGTACATTTATGGTTATGAAAACTAAAAATTTTTTTAGTGTTCCTGTTCTCCCAAATTTTCCCCAGATCTTAATGCAGCATAAGTCAAGTAGATCTTATCCTAGGAACATAATAAACATAATAAGGCTTCTTCTTTGGTCTATTGCTAATATTATGAACAGCAGCTATGTTAATTCCTCTCCACTGCTTTTCTCTTTCTACCCATCCAGAAATTGTACCAGCTCCTATTGTCCTCCATCCCATGAAGATTTTGGACCTCCACTGAGATGAGGCTGACTCTGTGAGGATCCTGAGGTCATCTAGAGATGTTCCAGCTCCAGTTGGACCCTGCGATACTAAAGAGGAGATACCAAGTGCCACCCATGGATGAGGTTCTGGTTCCTCTAAAGGTTTCTTCCTTTACCATCTGAGGGAGCCCCCTTTATAAATAAGGCAACACACATTAGGCGTAACGAGCAACAGACGGAAAAGGACACTTGACCTCAAAACCAGAATCTCTGCCAGGACTCTATCTGGTGGCCTGACAGAGAATTGCACCAGAAGTTCCTGACAAGCACATAGCTTGCCTACAGCACTTTAGACAGATGTGACAATATCAGAAAACAGGCAGACTTACGTCAAATGTTACTAAATGTGTTAAAGCCTTAAAGTAAACAGCAACAACGAATAGGAAAGAAGACAATGTCATTAATCTAGGCAGAAATTAAGCATATTAAATATAGTTTACGATACATAATAATGATCTTAATGTAAGCAGGTTTGCTTTATTGTTCCAAAGTAAGGTAGATAAAGAAAATAAGTATTATTGAAGGTTTACTTGAGTTAAATAGTCACACTGAGGAGGAAAAACACACACATTCACACATTCACACACACACACACACACACACACACACACACACACACACACACACACACACACACACACACACACACTATCTATCTATCTATCTATCTATCTATCTATCTATCTATCTATCTATCTATCTATCTATCTATCTATCTATCATTTAAAATAAAAAGTATAATTTAGTTATTTTATTTTATATATTATTTTACACTCTGCTGGGCATAAAAAAACTTTTTAAAAAAAGGATACAGAAAAGCTTTAAGGTTTTGTTACTTGCTTTTGTTATGGAAAAGAAAGATGCTGTATGCAGTTACAGGTTCTTCTACGTCATTGATCTAAAATACTAAGAACAAAAAGACGTGCGTCAGATCATTATGACGTCATTTGGAACGCTGTTCACGTGTGCAATTTCATTCGCGAAGAAACAGCTGCCGACACGTATGGAAAACCCTTCGTCAACAAAAAGCAAGTTAACTTAGCTTTTTTTAAAACAGTTAACCATCGTTGTGTGAAAAACACGTCAATGAATACAAATAAATAAAAAATAAATCGATATTGTGCTTTATTTGCTTAAGAAAGAAAGAAACTGATCCAAATGCTTCAGTCACATTATTTATCTATCACATTATCCTGGAATTATCATATATATATATATATATATATATATATATATATATATATATATATATATATATATATATATATATATATATATATATGCCCAATAATACTTAATAATTATTAAAATAACAATAGACACAATATATATATATATGTGTGTGTGTGTGTGTGTGTGTGTGTGTGTGTGTGTGTGTGTGTGTGTGTGTGTGTGTGTGTGTGTGTGTGTGGAATTTTCCCTGTGCATCAGAGGAAAATTAAAAAAAAATTACAGAAAGCATATTTAATGTATAAATTATCCTTATAAGCAGGCTCACTATCAGTTGAGGACAACTCAGAGGCATCCTGTTCTTTCACTACAGGAGAAAATGATGAGAACCCTCGAAAGAGAAAAGCGGTGGATGAAGAACCTGAGCCCCAGGCTGAGGAGCCACCGGCAAAAAAGAGGACAAAGACAGAAACAAAGTTTGAGAAGAGGCTGGCAAAATCACGCCCTGAAGGAAGAGTCAACCCTTTCAGATTAGGTCACACTCTTTATGTTACAAACTTTCTAGACACATAATAACTGTTGCCTGTGGAAATTTTCAAATTATGGTTCAATTATTGTTTTACATTGTATGATAAAAGTAACCTACTTATTTATTCTTTTGTTTGTTTACTTGCTTTAATATCATACAATAGATTATTATTTGTAATATAGTATATAGACCTTGTATAACCTAAGGCTATCATGGGTATTTGCTTGTTTTATTAATTTTTCAACAGTTAAGCATTACATTATTGGAGAGATGTTGGGAAATGGATCCTTTGGTAACGTCTATGCAGCCGATCGGAAATCAGATGGGAAAAAGGTAAAAGCACATACAATATATAGTTAAGTAGTTAACAACCACTAACACAATTTAAGACTTAACATTAAAATGATATTTTTTGCTTTTTATGGAGTTCAAGGTTCCCATGACTATAATATAGCTACTATACTCTAACTAAAAGCTACAATAAATAACCAAAAAATTACTGTATTACAATAATACAAAAACAATCATCATCTTAATATGCACAATGGCATGATGGATGTTAGCATGTGTCCCTCACACCTCAAGGGCCAGGGTGTGTGTGTGTGTGTGTGTGTGTGTGTGTGTGTGTGTGTGTGTGTGTGTGTGTGTGTGTGTGTGTGTGTGTGTGTGTGTGTGTGTGTGTGAATAGTGTGCAAGTCTAACATGTGCATTTTAGGCTGACTAGCATCTCTAAATTGTACACAGTGTGTAAAGGTGTGCATATTTGTGTCCTGTGATGGGATGGCACCCTGCCCTGGGTGTCCCCATACTTGTGCCCCAAGTTCCAGGCTCCCCAAAGACCTGTGTAGAATAAGCAGAACAGAAAAAGGATGGATGGAAAACCTAAATCTGACACACCTTAATTATGTCTAGTATTGAAACATTTGTGGCTTGTTTAGAAGTTCTGTGTTACAACGGTGTTTAAACTGACAAAAAAGATTTCAACAAACTGGTAAAAGCTCTCATTAATAGCTAATGTTATAAAACTGAAGAAACGCTAAATCAGATAAGATCTAACTAAAAACAGCTAATTACATGTTTTATAAATGAATTTCCTGAAATGAATGTCCTTTTCTACAGAAACTACTTTTCTATTTGAGATGATAGCAATGTGGCTAATGACGTCTCCCTTTTTTGCAGGTGGCAATTAAGTGTGTTCTAAAGAAAGTGTTGGACTATATAACCCTTGTAAGTGAACTCACTTTACTTTTGTGTTACTTTTTAATTTTCTTCATTATGAATCTCATAAATAGGGAAAGTAACGATACATAAACAAAGTGCTGAAATGTGTAAATGATGCGCTAAATGCTGAACGCAGAACATGGTGGCTTTTATCTTATTAAATAAGATAACAGTAAGATGTCCTATAAGTTTCGATGCTAACCATGTCCACTTTGTCCAGCCAGGTAGCAATGACATTCTTCCTCTTGAGGTGGCACTGTTGAACCTTGTGTGCAAGCCACCTCGCTGCCCCTATGTTATAAGTCTGTTGGAGTGGTTTGAGACGCCCGCAGACGTGATCTACATCCTGGAGCGGCCTGACAACTGCACTGACCTCTATAAGTACTGTCAAAAATTACAGTACAGAATGCCTGAAGCTCATGTTAAACAAATCATGCAGCAAGTAGTTCAGGCTACATGTCACTGCAAGGACCGTGGTGTCTTCCACAGAGACATTCAATTAAGCAACGTTCTCCTCAACACCCAGACCTTGGAAGTAAAGCTAACTGATTTTGGCCTTGGTTGCCTGCGTCAGGGCTTCCTTTATTCAGATTGTAGAGGTAACTGCACCTCAGGGATGAATGGATTTGATAAGAATTCAGTGATGTATCATTTGTTGCAATCTTAATGAAGATACTCTTTCTCTGTCTTACGTTCAACCAATCCAGTTATCTACCCATCAAGATGGATCTCACTTAATGAGAGCATGCAGGAATTAAGCATTGTCAAGCAGCTGGGTTATTTCTTACATTGCCTGTCAGGTGGAAAATGGTGTCCTGGAAAGCTGATATTTTCCAAGAATTTGTCTGAAGGTAGGAAAACACAGAAGCTTCATTTTTCAGTAAAATGGCTAGAATTCAATTAATCAATGAATCGATAACAATCAAATAGATAGCTAAGTTTCTCTTTTAACCAATTTCATTACTGCACACAGCATGCTGCAGTCTCATAAAATGGTGTTTAGATAAGGAGCCTGGAAAACGGCCAACCCTCGAGCAGCTCCTCACTCATGAATGGTTCTGAAGCCAGGTTAGTGGTTATCTGAAGTTATCTCAATACAATAAAGTCAATGTGAACAAAACTATAGACCTAAATAATAAAGAGCTAAGTATTTTTTTGTAATCTTTCATGATGTATTGCATGTATCAGGGTTGAGTTCTGCAAAACAGATTGCTGTGCTAACTGACAAAGAATCTCTGTACTGGCTAACTTTAGACCTATCTCCAGACTTGCCTTTCTTTCTAAGGTCTTAGAAAAAATTGTTTATATACAATTGAAATAATTTATGGATGAAAATGACATCCTGGAGGTTTTCCAGTCTGGCTTTGAAACACTGCATAGCACAAAGTCAGCCTTGTTAAGGGTTTTTAATGACATCTTCATTCGTCTGATGCTGGTGATTTGGTGATCCTTGTCCTGCTGAACCTAACAGCTGTCGTTCACCACCACAGTTTAATTTCTCCTCTAGGTCAACATGTGGGTGTCCATGGCCCTGTTTTAGATTGGTTTAGGTCCTACTTAACAAATAAAACTTTTTTCTGTGGGTCTAGGTAGTCTAGAATCCTCCACTGCTCCCTTGTCCTACGGGGTTCCACAGGTCTCGGTTTTGGGCACATTACACTTTTCGCTTTATCTGCTTCCCCTGGGATCCATTCTTAGACACCATAGGATTTCTTTCCACTGTTATGCACATGATACCCAAATCTACATACCTGTAAAGTGAAAGGAGGGTTCCTACATTACACATCTCCTTTTATGTATTGACATTAACGCTTGAGAGGTAGTGAAATTTCTCCATTTTTAATGATAAGACAGAAGTGATGTTGTTTGGTCCAAGTGGCTCCTGTAAGTCTCCCCCCTGTTGACCTGGGTCCCTTGGCATCCTATGTTAGACCTGTAATAACTAATTTAGGCTTTAAAATGGATGTTGATCTTAAATTGGATAGCCAAATTAGAGCAGTGTTGAAGTCCAGCTTTTTTCACCTAAGGCGCCTGGCAAAAATAAAACCTCTCGTGTCCAGGCAACAATTTGAGATGGTAATCCATGCCTTTATTAAATCTCGGCTGGATTACTGTAACGCAATCTAAATTGGTCTTAGCCAGTCTTCTCTGTCTCAAATTCAATTAGTCCAAAATGATGCTGCATGTCTTTTGACTGGTGCAAGGAAATATGACCATATAACACCAATTATGGCCTCACATCACTGGCTGCCACTGTATCATAGGGTTCAGTTTAAAGTGCTATTATTTGTTTTTATATCTTTAAATGGTCAGACCCCGACATATCTTACTGAACTACTTCACCCATACGTTCCTGCCTGTTCGCTTAGGTCAGCTGGTCAAATGCTTCTTGACACCAACAGATCAAAGAGGAAGCTTAGATGAGACCGTGCCTTTTCTGTTGCTGCTCCTAAGCCATGGAACATCTTGCCTTTGCACATCAGACAGGCACCAGCTGTTTCCTTGTTAAAAACCGATTGAAAACATATTTCTAATCCCTGGTTTTTGTTTAATTCTGAATTATTAATTTTATTATATGGTTTTGTTACCATTTAATTATTTTATTATCTGTATTTTATGATGTACAGCACTTTGTATTCAGCTTTGGCTGTTTTAAAGTGCTTTATATTTAAAGTATTATTATTATTATTATTATTATTAAGTGTAAATGAAAATTTTTCTAAATGTTTAGGTTGTAATACGTTACATGTAAATGTGACATGTTAATATTTAGTGTATTTAACTGAGATATGTCTCTATTTTGTTCTACTAGCTGTTCAAAAGGGAAAAAAACAAAGAAAATGCAGCTAAGGTTGGTGAGAATCTCTTCAGTATGTTTATACAGGTGTGTCAAAATGTCAGCAAGGTCATGAAACGATAACATGCTTGGCTTTGTGTGTAACGCCTAGGTGTCATATATTGCATATTACTAGGTCAGCGTAGCAGATTCAACAGCAAACTGTGCAAGGTGCAGCAAAGGGGAAAACCACTTGACCTGGTTTGGGGTTTGTGACACACCCTCCTGAGTAAGCAATACAGAGGATCAATCGAACCCAGCGGAAACTAGATGGAAGAGTGGAGACCACCATGAAGCCTCAGCATGCACATAAGTGCTGTCCTGTTAAATAAAATAAGTGCACAGTATAGGCTAAGGGAGACCCACTCAGCCAACACTAGGTTTGGTAAAAGGCTACACAGATTGGGAGCTTTTTTCTACATTCGTAATATTTGTACTGTTGTGCACTTTTAAAATTCTTTATTATTATTATTACTATTATTATTATTATTCATTCATTCATTAAATAATTTTCTACCACTTTCCCAAACTTATTAATATTATTATAAGTTCGGATAAGTGGTAGAAAACTAATGAATGAATTAATATTAATAATAATAATAATGTGATGCAAATTTCTACATTTTCTGTACATTTTGCTGTGAATTGGATGAACTCAAAACAATTTAGCAATTTTCACTTAGTCCATTTTTTTTTGGGAAATCACCAAAATATCTAATCATATTAGAAGGTGGAAAAAAATCTACCTACTTGTAAATACAGGAGTTATGACCAAGCATTTAATATTGTTTGTACCAAACCTTTCACTACCTCATCAGTACGAGTTAATCTGGCTTTATTCAAGCCGAGGGAACGTCGGATGCTGCGAGACTGAAGTGTGTTCACGTGTGATTTTTGGTATCGGAAGCATCTTTGATTTTATTAAATCATCTGGACACAAGACAATCACAAATGGGAAGGAAACTAAGAATTTATTTATCAAGTGCAATGCTTAAAAAATAAAAACACTCAATGTACTGTATATGAAACATTGTCGCAAGTTCATCAGCATAAAATCTCAATGCACTAAAGTCAATGTTGTTAAAAACGCCGGTGAGTAATAATCCCCCAAAGTAACCCGGACTACCACAATAATACAGTATGAACGATGTTTTGGCAGTTGACAAATTCACAAGAAAAAAAAAAAAAAAAAGCAGAGCTCCTTCAGATCACCTGCTGCCATGAAGCCCCACCCCTGCTTTCCCTTGACTGTGGGGGGAAGAGAAAGAGACAGAGAGAGAGAGAGACCAAGAGAAAGACAGAGAGAGGGAGAGAGGGAGACCGAGAGAAAGACAGAGAGAGAGGGGCAACATGCATGCTCCCTTCGCAGAGTTCTGCACAAATACATTTACATTAACTGTATTAGTAACTGTTCATGCGTTTAGATTCCTCCATGTCTCAAAGTGTTGAAAAAAGGAGCCCCTGAATGTTAAAAGTGTTACAGATCTCCAGGAAAAGTCTTTGATCGCATTTTAGACTTCCAGCCTCCACACACCGCAGGCTGCAGGGGTCACGGTCACTCCCTTCAACAAGTCTGCTCATGTTTCTGCGTTCACAGCTCACAGCTATTGAAAGAGCGCTGATGCTGCTTTAATGGCACACGGGACCCAAGAAGACATTTCAGCTTGAGGCTGATTATCTTATATCAACGCCGGCTTGTCAGTGGTTTCAGAAATGGTGAGTTCTGTAGTCAGAGGCTTTACCAGCTGAGCAGATTGCTGCGGCCCAGGGTCATGAAGTAGACCTGACTCGCGCCTCCCTGACGTACAGAAGCGAAGAAAACCTGCAGGAGAAACGACATTAGCAAAGTCAGAGTCCGTCCGCTGGCTCTGCCAGGGTTACTGCTAGTGATAAGCAGTCTTACAGCTAAGCACTCAAATACAGACAAAGTAATGAATTATTCTAGATTTCAAATGAATAGTGAGAAGTGTAATGCAATATTAATTTCCTTTTCGCACTAAATGGAAAGAAACTAATGGGCTTATATCGAATAAATTGAATATTAGCCCATTAAGAAGCCTGTAATATTACAGCAGCAGCAGAGACAGTAAGAACATTAGCAGTAGTGTTTCCTCTGGGAAAATCACACACACACACACACACACACACACACACACACACACACACACACACACACACACACACACACACACACACACACACACACACACACACACACACACACACACACACACACACACACACACACACACACACACACACACACACACACACACGAGAGAGAGGCTCATGAAGTGCTTTACATTCTTCTTTTTATACAGCACTATACACTCAGTAGAAACAGAACAGAGTCACAAGCAAGACAAATCCATGAAGGATTAAATGATTAGTATAAAGTAACATTTTGTATTAATCCAGTGTCATAACCTGTAGCCTGTAATTATATAGATAAAATCTCACCTTGTCATTCCTCTCGCACAAGAATTTAAGCCTCTGTGCCCTTTTGTGCATGAACACTCCGTCCAGATGGCCCGTCTCGACCGATCGGATCTCTATGGCTTTCTCGCCCCAGCCCATGATCTGATTAGAGCGGATATATGCTGCAGAGTAAAGGAGAGAGGGATCATGTAGGATAACACACACAGTGCTACATCTGACTCGTGCTGTTAATTCTGTCTTTATTAAATGACAGGGTTATCACAGACTTAGGCAAACACACTGCTCTAATCTACACTGTTATGATGGCGTGTTAATGTGTTCCACGTACCCACAGAAGTGGGCATCTCTCCCCACTGTAACACCACGTCTTTGGTGATGCGCCCGTACGTGTTCACGTACACGCCTTCGTCCTCGTAGCACACCAACAGCTCGATGCCGTCCGTGTTGGGAAGGATGATGATGGCGTGTGACTGGATGCTGGTCTGAATCTATCAAGTTCAAAAAAAAAAAAAAAAAGCCAGGGTTAATAAGATACATCAACGTCAGGGTAACATTACGAAACTGAAAACAATGAAACCGTTAAACATAGGTTAGGGCTTGTCATGAGCTTCCTGGCACAGCATCCTGTTATTGAGAACGCTCCAGTACACAAGGTGCTTACATGTGTGGGCAAATAGATGTCGTACACGGCGCCCGAATCCACATCCACGGCGTGAAATCCAGAGCAGGAGCCGTAGATCACCTTCAACCTCTGACCCTCCTCGACTGTCAGGTCCACCAGCAAGGGCTTGTGGGCAAGGTCTCCAAATGACTGCAGAAGAAACACGTTTGATATTTTAAAGCGTGTGCGGGACATTTTTATTTAGTATTTAGGAATTTCTGTAATGAGTGTTTTTACTTTGAACTCACCTTAAAGGCCATGAATTTATGATACGGCTTCGGCGCCCATGCGTAGACCTCCACGGCGTTTTTCAAGGCCAGCACCAAGAACTTGATTCTTTCATATTTCACTGGGAGTGAAAACATTTGAAATGTATTTTTATTACTTATAAAACCCATGATAACCGCTTAGTCCAGGAACCTTGAAACACACACGTACCGACTTTGTAGTGCACACAGCCCTCCAGCTCCCCCACTGTAGTCCACCCCTGCTTTTTCTCCACCTCTGGGTCGTTGTGTAGGATCTTATTCCTCAGCCAGGACAGATAATACACTCGCAGCTTGTTCTTTTTTCCTGACATCAAACAAATGCATTAACGTTAAAGCAAGTCAGCTCTTAAATGAACATCTAAACCACAAGAACTAAACGTTTACTTCTTGGCCAACGTAAAACAGATACGTATCTTTACAGGCTCTGTATCTTACCTGATATTGTGACCAGGACATTGAGTCCCTCGAGGACATCCATTTGCTGAAATCGGCGCCGGTTGATCAGGGGGTAAACTTTTCCCTGCCCACTGCGGTCCAGAAGCAAAAGACCACTTTCTGTCCCCACCAATAAGTTCACACCTACCGAGGGAGGACAGGAAGTTTAACCAGAACTAGAATTAATAAATACTATAGTAACAAACATAATTCAGATCCTGCTCATTATAGGAACAGATATCCAATGACGTCATCATATAACCGACCGAACCTGAGCTCAGCTAGCCGACAAACGGATGAAGCTGGTCACTCAAATGTTTATTACTATAGTGGCTTTGAATCCTCCAAAAGTGCATGTAAACACCACTGCATGTGTGGTAGCTGTGTGTATGTGCACCTTATCTTCCTTTTCGAATCGAACACGTCTCTGTTCAATCTTGTTTGAGAGTCACCGGTGATATGAGCCGGCTTTGACTGACTATGGTTTACGGAAAAACAAACAAAACTTTTAACTGATACTTCAACAAACTCTTGAGCTAATTATCCTCGAGGCTTCTTTTGTAATCTGCAGAGAATCATCTTGTGAATTCGTTTCATTTTCAGTCTGACGTACGCTTTCGACGTGCTGTTTACGTTTACTTGTGGTAGCTTTTTAACTTCAGCCTTCGTTTCACGGAAACATGATCCGTACGGAGATAGTAACCAAGCAGGATCGATTGTTCTCAAATTGTGTAGGAATTAGTCAAACGTTCAGTTACGTACCCCAGAGTGCAGCACACAGGATCTCGGAATTGAACCTCTTCTTGTACTTGCGGATCTCGGGCGTGTCGCTCTGGGGCCGAGTGTTCACTGGGTTCACGTTAACCACCGAGCCTTTCCGCATGGGGTCTGGCCTCAACGCTTCGTGTAGCCGACTGTCGTTCCCGATGACGGCTGCACAACAAAACCAGTCATCATCTGCTTTACCTGATCTGTGTTCATGTGTGATGTACAGTATGTAGCATTCATCTCCTAGGAGAATTCTACTGTATTAAAGGTGGGGTCTCCGTTGTTTGAGAAATGCTTCAGAAAACCGCGTTGGGCCGCCAAACAAGACAAAACCAAAACTAACATGTAGCCATTGAGCAGAAGGGGGCGTGTCTTGTCAATATGGGCAGAGAGAGTGTTCAGTGTGCATGTGTGACATTAGCAGATAGCGGTTTTAACATGGGCATGTAGGATAAAAACAAAGAAGGAAAGCGAAGAAAGGACTTTACTTAAGACGCCGAGGCGCTTTTTTCCTTCTCGATAGGTGAGTAACGTTGGTTCTGCTTTATTACACAGAACTAATATCTGCCTTTGTCCTTTACAGGATTATGCTTGTGTATCATTTTTGCTTGTTTGTTTATCTGCAATCGTATTGTTCTTCCATTCAGCTACGATAGACACATTTCTTTCCATTAGTTGCCTGGGTTACGTATGTATATGTGGGCGGAGCTATCGATACAGGGGTGGGACCCATTTGGGTTAGGGGCGTGTTTGTTTTGGTGATTTCAAATGTCAACATTGGCTTACAAACAGGTGGAGACCCCACCTTTAAATGTTTACAGGTTTGCGAATAAAACTTAAAGCAACACTGGTGCATTACACATGGACCGATACAAGGATCGCATCTTATGTGCATTCTGCTTAATTTTACTGTAATTGTTACACTATTATACTTCGGCAGCGTTATGTAAATTGTTGGGACTTACCCATGTTGTTGAGAGAGCTGCCGGTGGAGGGGGATATTTGTAGAAGGCGAGGGTCAATAAAAGGGGTAAAGGAAGAAGAGGACTTGTGTTTCTGAAGAGAATTACTGCCTGAGAGTGTCTGTGGGAAAAGAAAAAGAAAAAAAAAAAAAAAAACATCACATCACAAGTGAAAGATACCGACTTTATATGGCTACAAATAGCCAAGATAATCTGGGCTTGTTTTTACAATCTCTTGGGTCTAACAACGATCATGACTAAATCATGAGTTTACTTTCTCATAGCTGATGTACGGCTGAGATCAGGATCGATCTGTCCGGGCTCACTACCGGAGCCAGTTGACAAGTGATGCCTCGATAACAAAGTTAGTGCAATTTAAGTAATTACTTCAGCTATAAAGGTGAATTCTAAACAAAAGAAATGAAGAAAATGACATTGTAACCCCTGAAAAAGTGGCGTTAAAATGGAGACATGCACGACGGATCTAAGAAGATGAAGCGAAAGGTGGAGAAAGAATCGTGAAAAAAGGGAGAAAAAAAAAAAAGAAAGAAAAAGAAAATGGAAAACTTTAGGCTAAATTTTACTGTACAAGTGCTTCTAAGAATTTCCTTTTACTGAACCGGTGCTTTCCATGAAAAATCCAGAACAATGACTGGAGATTTTTTTTTGAGGGGAGAAAAATACAAAAAAAAAAAAGAAAAGAAAAGAAAAAAAGACAAAAAATATAGGACTTGTTTTTGGAAGTCTTGCAAAGGAACATTCGTCTTTTTTTCCCCCTTTACTCTTTAGGTGATTCTCTGATAAGCCAACCACCAACATTTTAGACCAATGAGCAAATAAAGCAAACTGAATTCGTAAAGTGATTATAAAAACAAAACAAAAAAGCACTAAAAACAGCTCCGTCGAGGGAAGGCGGTATCTCATACGAGCCCGTTATGGTGCTTGTGGTGCTTTTACAGCTCGTCCATCACCCAGCATGGATAGGAAAGGGGCGCTGATGTGAATTAGCGGTGAGTAATGAGAATAAAGCTGAGTGAAATCTAGCCAGCAGTTCAGAGTGGTACAATGACTAAACATACCTCGCTGGCAAGCAGCCTCTCCAAGGCAGATTGAGGGGACATGGAGGGGCTGGTGTGACTGGAGGAGGGGGAGGAGGTGATGGAAGGGGAGGGGGAGTGATGGCTCTGTTGGATGAGATCAGGCAGCAGGTGAATACGGCCTGTGAAGCCATTTCGCTCCTGGTGGCCCAGAGCAGGACCGTGACCAGGGCCAGGACCCGAACCAGGCCCGGGGACCAATCGGATTTTCTCTGCTACACTCTGGAATCAAAAACAGGCACAGCTGAGTCTAGACTTCGTCGGGGAAGAAGGAGGGTGCAAGAGGGCCAGCAAACGATATATATTCGGATTTGCATACATGTCTCATATCTGTGCGTGTGCTGCGTGTGTATAAAAATAGAAAATAAAAAAAAAAACATAATAATTCAAAGTACAAACAGAAGGAATGGATGAATGATGAAACTCAAAAGCCCTAAAACATTAAACAGGAAGAGAAAGAGCAGGCTCGATCGGTCTCTCGTACCTGTCTGACGATTAAAGTGCCGTCTTTAGAGGGTGTGATGGCAGTGTCGCTTTCTGCTTCATCGTGAAGAATCATTGTCTCCACTGACTCGGTCTCGCCGTTGCTAACCTTCGAAGAGCTTAAGGAAAGACAAAATGCATGGAGAATTTGTTCGTTTCGATTGTAAGCGCCTGTTCGATGTGTAGCGTGATCATATATATGCGTTTAGAGACATGAAATATCGAGCACACCTTGCCCTCGAGTCCTCCGTGCCGGATGTAGACTCGTTGTCCAGCTCCTGTTCCACCTCATCCTCCTCTTCTGAATCGGAATCGTCACTAGACGAGGAGTAGTCCGTCACCTTGTGAGGAGGACGTGCCTCTTCAATTGCACGCACCTCATTGGCCAGTAGAGTGAGATCCTAAAAGTGGGATTTAAAGACTTTACATACTGTACATGTCTAGCTCAGAGGTCTAAAATGTGATGGATTTTCAGATAACGGCATTAAACCGAGTTAAAAAACTTACAGAGGGCCTGGTTGGCCTGACAAAGTCCTTCTTCTCCTCAGATTTTTTGCCAGCAGTTTCCGGCCGTTGATGTGGTGAGCCCTCAGATTTTGAAGATGCTGCAGGAAGGAGGGGAAATAAATAAATCAATCAATCAATCAATCAATCAATGCAAGTTAAAACGTCATACTGTAAATGATGTGTTTCTATGCATTCGGGTGTAGCGGCAGCACTCACAGCGAACCCTGAACTTCTCCCCTGAGCTCTGAGAGCTAGTCTGTGAGCTGGAGTTACTGGAGCCAGAAGAGCTTCCACTGCCTGGTCTAGCCAGCTTCTCCACCCGGTCCCAGAGCAGACGCGGCTCCACGTTACTAACGGGAAGACATGCGGGGAAAAGATGAATGGATGATCAGTACGTTCTTCGTGATTTACTCTTCTACATTGTAAAAGAGGAGATTATTTAACAATATAAACGTTTGGAACTGTAGAAGCGTCAAAGGACCTTCCAGCATTTCTCTGGCCAGGTTGGCTGCTTTGCTGGTTGTTCTGAAGCGGTGAGTCTCTGCGGGACAATACAGGTGATCTGGATGTCGTCCTCACGGGGACCTTTGAGAGAGGCACACGATGGGAATAAGGTTAAATGAATAAAAAATAAATACAGCTGTACGATTAGCCTCAGCCACTGTTTATAATATTAAATGGAAAATTGTGAGTAGGGACAATAACTCTATAGCAACACAAGCCTATTCTATCATCTACTGATTTCGCGTTGTATTAATGAGCATTAGTATTATTAGTAGTGTCTGGATTAGAGAGTCTTAGGGTGCTTTCACACCTATAGTTCGGTTCATTTGGTCCGGACCAAAAGCAAAAAATGATACATTGTAGCTTTTTAGCAGTTTTGGTTCCTTTTCACACCACACTGATCGTTCTGTTCCGCACCAGTTGAAACGAACCAAAATGCAGTCATGTGATAACATCCACATCACTCATTGGCCACATGTCTTTGAGCGTATTTCCTAAACTGCTTCTCGATTGGTCAGAATAAACGTGCGGGAAATTTCAACGAAACTCCGGAAGTAAACAAAAACAGGAAAATACAGCATACAGTACACCATGGAGAGACGACTGCGCACTGCAATTATGTTCGTGGTTGTAATCTACTACATCGCTTGTATACAGCACTCTATGCAAAGTCTTAATTTTCAGAATGAAGCGCGGATGCGGCTTGAAAATATCGTTTTAATGCACTGCAAACGGCAAAGACGCATCGCAAGACACTTCAGGAGGCGGCGAGCATTACTTTTGCGAAACTGTGACATGCTCATCTTCCGAAAATATTGCCAACGACCCACTACGGCAGCTGGTTTAGTCCAAAATGTGCAATACTTTTTGCAGTTAGGTCTATTCAATCTCGGATCGTGTTCTCACCACAAACGAACTGTACCAGAGTTCGCTTGAAAGCGTACCGAGACCACCTCTTCAAGGACGTCTCTTTTCGCTCGTTTGGTCCGCTTTTGGTGCGCACCAGATTTCGATTGCTGCATGCCCAAACGAACCGCACCAAATGAGCAATCGAACTCTGGTACGATTCAACCGAACTAAACAAGGCAGGTGTGTGAAAGCACCCTAAGTCTAACTCTCGTAGAAATCGCAGTTTCCAGTTTACAAAGAAATTCCTGACAACCCAAGCACAAGTAAACAAATGTAGTCACGCAATGCGTTGCGTCTGCACCAGACTATTTTATTACTGTTAGAGAGAAGCTGCAAATGGCTGTTAATCTGGAGCTAAAAACAGAAATAAAATGCATCTTTTACGCTTCTGTTTAGTATATTACCTCCCTTATGGGATTATGGCCTGCAATCATACAGAACGTGAGATTTGACGGATTTTATTTAGCGATTCGACAATACTGAGACTGCGGGTTATTCCGATTTCGCTTCCGTGCCATGAAGATTTGGGACCTCCGCTGAGACGAGGCTGACTCTTTGAGGATCCTGAGGCATCTAGAGATGTACCAGCTCCAGTTAGACTCTGCTATACTAAAGAGGAGATACCGACTCCATGTGGTCTTTGAGGACAACAACCTCCTCATCAATACAACATTTATCAGACTGTATATCAATAATCCCAACCTGCAGTAATTAATAATTACTATTCGAGGTTGTTTTTCCTCGTCACGGCCGCCTGAGTCACCTCAGACTTGTTTATTAGGGATACATACAAACACATTTAAATATAATCTAATTTCAATCTTGATTTTTGTATCATATTCATTGTTATATTATTCCTTTTTAATATTTTGTTATGGTTATGTTCTGTAAAGCTTCTTTGAGACGATGTCAAAGCGCTATACAAATAAATTTGAATAGAAAATGTGAATATTTATTTGACCCTCGACTTGGTGCGGTAATACCGCTGATCAGGACCTGCTTATTTAATAATCATGCTTTTATTTTCAGTTTAACGGGCAGCTCATTTAGAGCAGGAAAAGTCTAGATCTGGCTTTTTACCTTTGGTGGAATTTCCTCATTGTGGGATGTTTCGTGTGTGTCGTGGCTCCGAGACTGTGAATGGAGCAGAGGGTGCGGATGCTCGGAGCGTGTGGGGTGTGCCGGGTGATGTGGCTCCTGAGAGCGCAGATGGAGATGTGCAAAATTAGGAACTGGATCGCTGAAGGAATGAGAACGGGAAACGGGGGGAGCGGATGCGTTGTTCTTTAGAGCGGCCAGGTGAGACCACTGGACCTTGCGGAAGGGGAAAGAACAGGAGGAGAAGGGAGTGTAGGGGGTTGTGAGGGGGAGAGAAGAAGAGCACATACCCAAGTGAGACGGACAGGCATGATCGCAGCCAAGAACGCAAAACACGGGATGAAATGAAGAGGGGTGAAAAAAGGACATTCCCTTGATGACCACACTGTGTCATCTGGTATCATACGGACGTTCACATAGCAACATACAGCGTGTCAACGTGAGAGGCGGGAAAGCTCAGGAATTACCTTCGGTTCCATGGGCTTGTGCATGCTCGAGGACTCGGATGAGGAGTTCCCGTTAGAATAGGGCTCAGATGAACGAGGAGGTACTGGTGGCTGCTTGGGTGGAGCTGTCTGAGGCGAGCCCTGATGGTTCTTGCGGTATCTTTCATCAGCCTGGCACAAAGGACATAAATCAACGAGATTAACTGTTGGACATGAGGGACACCTCAAAGTGCACCGACAATTGCTCCAAGCCAGGAAACTTGCATGCTGGTGTTTAATCGCCTGGATTACAACTCGGCAAGCTGAAGTAAGAGATGGACGAAACAGACAAAACTGTGTTAGGACATTGCTGCTCTAGCTTATATTCAGGCCAACACGAGTGTCATGCTCATTATTTCCAAAAAAAAAAAAAAAAAACCTTCACTCGTCCTTTCTAAATATTAAGACAACCGAAGACTCTCCCCCCCAAGGAGCAGAATCAAAGCCAAACCATGACATGCAACACAAACAGGAGGAAAGGGGGGAAAAAAAAAAACAAAAGCATTTCTATATCTGGGATCAAACTGAGCAGAATAATATTTATCTATAACCAACATGGTCAAAAAAAAAACAACCCTTAACTACTGACCTATATATATATATATATATATATCTCACACATCCTTCAACTGGATTGTATTAACTGTTGGTTTAGTTGACACAAGAAAGCAAGAAAAGTCTTATAAAGAGAAAGGCTGTAGTTTTTCCATTCGGGTTCATGACTATGGTGGTCAGTGAGATGGTTTTCTTTCTGGCTGAACAAAGACGATCAAATGTTTAGAGGAGACCTGTGCAACTTAATGCACAGTGTCTCCCACAGACCCGGGGTCCAGACTGGGTCCAGGGCCAGGACATGCCATTAAACTGCTCTGTGGTGTTGGGGCTAGACGAACCAAAGAACTTGGTTACAGTGCTTTGATAAGAGAAACAGCATTTTTTTATAAAGTGGTCAGATGAATAAAATGGTATTTACTAAAATACGTCTCTCAAAGCGTAACGTCCGTATTCGCTGATGAATTTCGAGCTCATCTTCCAAAATGCAAAATCGGTTTAGATATTCTTCAAATCCAGTGTAATTAATGTCTAATGTCTGTTTCCTGTGAGGATTTAGGGTCAAATATGGAAGGTAAAACAAATGGGGGGGGGGACATGGGATGGGGTGGATAAATAATAATGGTGCTGAATATATGCTAAGTCAGCATCTAAAGAAAACCAAATTTCCACTGCTCGCACCAACACACACTTGACTGCCATGTAGTTAAAACGTCCTTCACATGCAGAACTGAGCCGGGGTTAGCTCGAGAAGCCAGAGTAGAAGCAGGCAACAGTGGGTGGACCAAAAGGATGGGCTTTTCACCTCTCCGACTGGCTGGGCTTCAGACACCGGGCCACTGGTTGGAGTCGACTGGACGAGGTGTTCGTCAGTCGTGTCTGTCTCGCCCACTGGCTGTGTGACTAAAGGGCTCGAGTCCACAGACACGCTCTCAGTCTGTTCCCTGCTCTCATCACTAACTGCTTCCTTCCCATCTACATCATTATTCTGCTCTGTGCTTTGGTCGCCGCCGTCGGTCTGACCAGGACTATCGGACTTTGACACACACTCGTCTGCGGTCGGGTAAACCGGGGGATCGGGGCCATCTAAGGGGCGTGCTTGGGGTAGTTTTGCCCAGTCTGGCTGGACTGTGAGGGAGGAAGTGCGCTGTTTTGGCCCGTGCTGCAGTGAGAGCAGGTAAGCCTGTTCCTGCTGGAGCTGCCGCTGCAGCCGCTCCGCCTTCCGCTGCTCCTCCAGCTCCCGCCATTTGAACTCCTGAGCACAGAGCAGAGCTCCATGAAAAAGCTCCACATGTATTGAGGACATTTCCATGACGGTTAACGCATCACATGTGTTTGTACATCCTGCTATTAAAACATGCCTGGTATCTACACTCAATACGGTCTGTAAGGTTCAATCATTCTGTAGCTTCTCATGTGCTCTAGAGCCCTGGTTCTGCAAAAAGAGAGCTCTAAATAACTAAAACACAGAAATATCAATTTATTTTATTGAATTTTTTTTTTAGTTTACAAATAAAGAGGTAACTGACTAAACGGTTTGAGATCCCCTGCTTTAGAGCATGTGGTCTTAGCTTGCGATCCTTTTTCCCCCCACAACACTGGCCTCCTAAAATGAGATACAATGGTTGAAAACTTTACACAAAAGTACTTTTCCCAAACACCACAATGTCACCTCGCATGCTTCTAACCAGTAAATCTAAAATAAAAATGCATTTGTTTGTCTACAGTGAATGGACATGGTAAGGAAAAAGAAAGAGGAGAGAGAGAGAGAGAGAGAGAGAGAGAGAGGCATTTAACTTTGTTTGTGGCAGTCCCATATTAACTCATTTCCACTTTCTCCCCTGAGACATTGTGCAGGTTGTTTATAACAAACAACTCCCTACAAAGACCAGAACAATGACTCTGGCCTAACCACAGGAGAGAGAGAGGAATAGTAGGAATTCCCCCACGCTTCCTGCCGGGCATTTCCTGCGGTCGTGTCATGAGACTGCTTATATAAATATACGGGCCGGACAGAGTGAACCATGTCCCTCGGGGAGCGGACGGCATACTGAACGAGATACACAACACCGTTAGAAACGTTAGTGAAGCTTTCGTCTTGTGCTTTATCTCAAATCGTCCCGTTTAAAATAACAGTCGGTTCCGAGATAAACTAAACGGAGTCTGTACGAAGGGTTGAGACTTTAGTGAGAGGGAAAAGAGCAGAGATCGTACCAGTAACACGGCCTGCTCGTGAAGCAGCTGCTGCTGAAGGATCTCGAGATGCCTCTGCTCCTCTTCCAGCTGACGGCGGATATATTCCTGTCGATCACAAGCGTCAATGGTTAGACCTGGGTTTAGTTTTAAACACATCTTCAAAGGCTCATTAGATCGGTGTTGGACAGAAAATGAGAATTTTTGAACATGTTGAAAAACAAACAAACAAACAAACAAACAAACATCTTGAAGTGTGCACGCTTCCGTTGAAATGTTTATGACTACAAAGCTAGAATGTTCTTATTTAGCTTTAAATTCTCCCCATCATGATGACCTTTTCCCTCCTATAAAGTATAATATAAATATAAGGAGAAATATAAATATAAGGAGAAACGCTGGCCAAATCCCTTCTTCATTCCTCACCATGAAGAAGAAGATCAGAGCTGCAGTTTTCAATGGAGTCTATGAAGTTAATCTATTTATTTAAACAGTGATGGAAACGCGACACATTAAGTTCTTATAATTATTGGACTAATTCTCTTCTCCCTTGATTCATAAGTGTGTACAACAAGAATGCAGCTGTTTATTCGCGCCAAAACTTTTTTTACACCCGGAAATGCCGAGGAGAAGTTATTTAAATCGTACGCCGATGTTCGTACACTGGACACGAATTTATTGAGCGGTTTTACATTCCGTGCTTGAGTTGCGTATGAGAGAGTGAACAAACGAGAGACAAAAATGTGTGACGTTCATAGAATCAGACAAGAGATAAAATATAATTATTGTCCTAGCAGTGGCTATGTATATATTTAAGAATTTCTCAGGAAATAATCTGTTCGGTAATGAACACGCCTGGATGAGGGTGCGAAGTGAGAGAGACGGTTAAGCGAGCTCAACACTTTCGTTTTGCGATCGTCGTTAGAGATTTGCTGATCGCCTCCGTCAGATCCCCGTATCTACGATTACTTCCATGACCACAAAAGTACTGGAAAGGCAATGGCAGAAGGAAGTCTTTTCTTTTTTTCTAACCACAAAACGTAAGCACCTGGAGTTCACGAGAGACGACTGGAACTTTAACTGGAATTGTGTTCTACAGTCATCAGAGATAGAAAACAAACAAACAAGGTGGGTTTGGCATAAAAAGCAGGACCCCCCAACCTGTACTGTTCATTATTAACCTTGTAAGAAAACTGTACTGGGTTTTAGAGCTTGGAAGAAACTACAGCTGGGTCACGGATGAATCTTTCAGAAGACGTTTATATAAAGCATGCATCCAAATCCAAACCGAAAACTTCACTGACCACAGAACCAGACTTGTCCTAACTTATATATCCTACCTTTGACCTAAAGAATAGTGAAAATCTGTGAGGTGAGCCAAAGAGATTATAAACAACACCGGAGGAAACTGATTCCTTGCTCTGAATTCTCCAATCTCATGGAGTTTTAACTAAAGAATCGATATTGTTACGTTGGCAAAGTGGGTGCGGAATGTAGAATCAGGATACAGGGTGCCAATAGTTATGATGTGGTTTTATCGAACTCTCTCGTCATATTCGTAATGTTTTTATTTACTTTAAATAAATGCCTCAAGTAAAGCTTGACTGCACCGGACACGTGTAACACGTTTTTGTTTAGTGTCATCGATGCAGCTCTGACGCATTTTTTATATTCTAAAACATGGCATCATAGAATTCCCAAAATTAGCATCGACCGTGAGAAAGAAAATCTGTTCTCTAAGAAAATTTAAGACGCCACGCTTCTTGTTCGGTTACCTGTTCGCGATCGTTTCTTCTCTTCTCCTCCTCCGCCCTCCTGCGCTCTTCCTCCTCTTTGCGCCGGCGCTCCATCTCCTCTATTCTTCTCTTCTCCTCCTGCTCTCGTCGCCTCTGCTCGCGCTCCTGCTGCCTTCTCAACTCTCGCTCACGCCGCTGTTGCTGTAACACACCAGGAGAGGGCAACAGTGAGTACACGGCGTGTGCAGGAAACTCGGAACGTGCAAGAAGTATGTTTTTGTTTGACCAAGATGCATGTGTGATTTACGTTTTGGCCATTTTTTTTTTTAATCAAATAAATAAATATATATAGAGAGATATAGAATGACCTTCCTAGTCTAATGTCTCTCTATAACCTCCTTTTTAAAAGCCAAGCCTAAACCCATTTATAGAAAAGGGATTTGAAAGTTTGCCATGAAAAACACTCTGAACGCAATAGTTGGCAACAAAACAGCCGGTTCCCTGCAAAAGTATTGGAACAGCAATGTCTATTGTTTTTGCTGCACACTGAAAACTGTGATTTCATCCCCCCCTACATATAAATCTAGATATAGACTTGGAACCAAACACCTTCGGATGCGGATCACTATTATACTTTTGTGGCTGGGAATTCCTTGCTTTTATTAACCTCATCAGGTTGAAGTTACACAGACATCACCAAAAGTGTTGTGTTCTTTTTTTGTGATGCTTTTCCAGGATTGTAGCTCAGCTTTAAAGGGACAAACCCAACAAAACTATTTCCTCTGAAGAAGAAGAAAAAAAAGAATGGAATGGAGGTGAAATTCTGCTCAAATGGGTTAAGGTCTAATGATCGACTTGGCCGTTCAAAAACCTTCCACTTTTCCCTCTGATAAAGTCCTTCGGGTTGGCAGTGTGTTTTGGATCCTCATCTTGCTGCATGATGAAATCCCTGCCAATGAGTCTGGACACAGTTCTCTGTAACTTGGCAGACCGAATGTTTTCCGTAGACTTCCAATTCCATACTGCTGCTAAAATCATGAGTTACATCATGACTAAAGAGATTAGTGATCCTGTTCCAGAAGCAGTCGTGCAAGTCCAAGCCATGAGTCTTACTCCACCGTGCTTGACCGCTGAGCTTGTGTGTTTTGGATCACGAGCGGATCCTTTTGGTCTCGACGCTTTCCGTCACTTTAGTAGAGGTTAATCGTGGTTCCAGAACTTTTGTGGCTTAACAATGTATTTCTTTGCCGATTCTGATCTGTAGGTAATACGATCTGGGGTCTGTATTCGCCATAAAAGATCAGGGGCTGAGGTTCCCACAGAAAAAGCGACAAGCAGCATCTGATCTGTGCTTTGAGCTGAAACTGACTAAAGATACTTGTTTTAATCAGTTCTCTAAACTGACACACACACACATGCAACCCCCCTCCTCCACCACCCCTCACCTCCTCCAGACGTCTTCTTTGTTCTTTCTGCTGCTCTATGCGTTTCTGGCGCTCAGCCAACAGTTGGCGCTTGTACTCCTCCTGCTCGCGGAGCTGTTGCTCCTGAAGGAGCTGCTGTCTCTTCAGGGCCTCTGAGCGCTCCTTGTTTTCCTGCTGCAGCCTGATGAAATCCCGCCGCAGCGTCGACTCTCCAGGTACGTTCACTATAGAGCTGAGAGGAATAACAGTAGAGGTGAAGACACCACAATCACCTGGTTGACAGTAGCTTGCTGTCCAGCCAAGCTAAAAACCTATGCGTACTGATTTGTTGTTGTTGTTTTTTCCGCTAATTAAAAGCTTCTCTACAATATGTTGCTACCACCACCATGCTTCACCGTAGAGACGGTGACTCAGCACTGATCTGTTTAAGGGTTTTATGCCACCTGAGCATCAGTGGCTCCATAACGAGAAACAGAGAGAGAGGAAAAAAATAAATAAATAATGCTTAGTCATTGGGTTTCCCATGACAAATTACAATACCTGGGTTCTCCTTCCTGCTCTGGAGCCTCATCATCTTCATCTTCACTTAGACTCCAATCGTACTCTGTCTCATCTGCAGGACAGTGGTGTAAGTAATTTAATAACCTCTCAATAATCTAATTTGGAACGGGACATTTGTAGTAAGTAATATAAAAATACATAATTCTCCAAGAGCCTTTAGAGAATCTGAAAACAAAACAAAACAATCGACGGGCATAAAAAGCTGAGGCCGGACCTTTCTCGCCCCTCTTCTTGCGTGTGTGGTCAATGTGGTCCTTGAGCTGGATGCGGACCTGCCTCTCGTTCGGCTGGTCTCTGATGAACGGGTGTTTCAGGAGCTGATCGGTGGGTGGCCGCTGGGTATAATTCTTCACCAAACAGTTTTCGATAAAGTTGATGAACTTCTTAGACCTGTTGAGGGAGGAAAAAAAAATTTATTCATGATATTAACATTTCCCATTAGAAAAAAAAAAAAAGGAGAACTTTTGTCCCAGTATGTTTTCACAAGCCACTTATCTAGACATCGGATCTGAGGAAGTTTAGTGAGGAAGCTGTGATATGGAAGCAGCCCTGAGTGAGATAAAGCAGTCGGCTCTGAAACGAGCAACATTTGCTTCGGCTTCCTGGATTGGAATTTTATTGCTGGAGAGAGAGGAGGAAGATTTTCTGAAGGTTGTATCATGGAAATTGTGAGATTGCACGTGTGAGAACAACCAGCCACGGTCAGAAGAGGCACGAGGAAAGACCTTTGTTCTGATTAATGCTCGGCTAAAGATGCCAGGTTGTTAATGAGACAGGATCGTTATGGGCAGGCTGTATGTGAGCTCTACTCTTGCATCAAGACTTAGGAATTCTCCAATAAAGAAACCTTTCGCTGCAAGTAAAAGATTAGCCATTATCTGAGAAACAGACCTTCTAGCAGTCTCAATAGGAGTCACTACATTCAGATTCGTTAAAAATTGATAAATACAGCGAGACTGTTTCTTTTGGCATGTGTTTCAGCTTACAATAGCCACCATATTAACATCTGGATAATGAACTCATAGCGGTGGAAACCAGTCACCACATTCCTGCAGTTCTAGTCAGACCGTAGGACTTTAGAACCAAGTACTGGAGGAATTACATGGCTGGATATTGTTTTAGAACATCGATTCAATGCTATGGAATTGTACAAATATACAGCAAAGCAAAAAGTCTTATACGGGATGCCGTAATGTTTATTTAATCAATACAAATGCTGAGCTCATGTGTACGTTAACGGCGCGAGAGTCTTACCATTTTTTGGACTTGAGCCGAGGAGGCGGATTTCTTGGGATGAGGAAAAGGGCTCGCATCGGATGCATGTCACAGAGCGCTGGAAAGGAAAAGGTAAGTTAAGCAGATTTTTTTACAAACTCCCCCCACACCCAACAACCACAAACTAAACAGTTGCACCCACATATCCTTCAGTAGTGTAAACCCCAGTAGCCCGGGCACTCGGGGCAATTCGTAGGTACCTGGCGAAGAAGTTCCAAACAACCAGGAAATAATAAATATTCTTACTGACTTTCGCAAAGCACAGTTTTTAATTCGGTGTGTATGTTTAATCACAACTCGCTCCACCGTTGAGCAACCTACTGGGCATGTGGTGGCCTAGTGGTTAAGGTGTTGGGCTACCAAATCAGAAGGTTGTGAGTTCGATCCCAGGTCCACCAAGTTGCCACTGCTGGGCCCCTGAGCAAGGCCCTTAACCCTCAATTACTCAGTTGTATAAATATGAGATAATGTAAGTCGCTCTGGATAAGGCTGTAAATGTACTGTAGTGCTGTAACTATAGCTCAGGCTGCTCGTTTTCAGATGAAATAATTTTTTATTCAGCAATACAATTTGTTGTTGTTCTTTGGCCTTCTCCGTGTTTGGGGTGGCCACATCGGATCATCTGGTCAGCTTTATTTAACTGGCACAGGTTTTATGCAGGATGCGCTTCCTTAAGCATCTCTCCCATTTTATCTGTGCTTGGGACCGACACAGATTTCCCTGACCGGGATTCAAACCTGGCTGTGTGGGTTCGTACCACTAGACCACCAGGAGACATACTTAAGAGCAATACAAGGGCAGAAAGCAACAGCAGAAACACCTTGGTCGACGACTTGCTGACTTTTAATATAAATATCTAACTATCCATCTATAAACACACATCGATATGTATGCGATACGTACGGGGAGCTCCCTCGGCCATTTCGATAGCAGTGATTCCACACGACCACAGGTCACTCTGCACAAAAAGACACGATTTAATGGTTACAGATTTCCCTTCACAATAAATCACGTTGAACATAGAACAATACACACATCAACTTTAAGGTCGTTTTAATGACGTAATACTGTTGAATAAACCCACTCTATAGTCGTAGGTAGCATCAGGGTTCTCATCACAGGCAATGACCTCGGGCGCCATCCAGTAAGGCGTGCCGATGAAGGTGTTCCTCCTGCCGACTGTCCGATCCAACTGGGCACTCACGCCGAAATCCACTGCAGCAGATCACAGACACACAAACTGAAGCAGTCGCCAGAATAAGCAGCAATCGATTTGTGCGGAGAGGAAAGTGCACTCTAATTACACCCAATCACTATTGATTTTTTTTATCCACTCACCTAGTTTGACCTCGGCGTTTTCGGTTAGCAGGACATTTTGGCCTTTGATGTCACGGTGGATCACGTGATGAGCGTGCAAATGGGCCAGACCCTGAACAGTCACAAGGAAAACGACAACACAGCCAAGAGCTCAGTCCTAACTGTCCGATTTAATGCACCAACTTTCAAGCGCTTAAAAATATATACATGATCGAGTGGATTTCTGAATAAATCTCCGGCAATGTGACCTGAACTGCACATAACAGACATGTAGAAAAACATGGAAGTATGCGAACTAAGCTTCGGGACTGCATCGTTGTACTTGCAAGCCAATTTGGACCAAAAGATTTAATAATTAATAAAAAGAAAAATGCTGAATCATTAAACATGCTTTATAATTAAGATTCATGTCAACTAAAAACCTTAAAAAGCACTTCCTCTACATCCTTTGGGACAGGATGTGGCCTTGTATGTACCGTTTTACCCAGTAGGTTACAGTCCTATCCCAGCTTCTTATCCCTCTGTGTTTATATAGAGCTTCATTGGCAAGAACTGGAAGCAATGTGAATAAATAATCCGCTCACTCTGAGGATCTCTCGTGAAATGTAGGCGATCCAGTCTTCCTTTAGGCCGTTCTTGGTGTTCTTCACCAGGTCTGTGATTGAGCCAGCTCCACAGAATTCCATCACCAGCTACAGGGAGACACAATAAGCACGAATCATACACACGGAGATGTCTTAATCATAACGCTTACTTTGGAGCCTTGTGAGACTTCCATTAGACTGATTAGTCTGATAATATGTCTGATTATCGCTTACAATACAGAAATTTATCTGTCTCTTGGGGGGGGGTGTCGGGGGCACAGCTTGTCAATGGTGGAAAAAAAACAAAAAAACTAAACGTTTCGAAGACTTTCCTGTAGAATAAAACTTAGCGACCGTTACAAAGTGCTAATCCTGGAGGCTCCACCCATAAATGCTAAATAAAAATAAAAATCACCTTATGGTAATGTTCATAACTCTAATGTTAATTTATTTCTTTATTTGTTAAATAACGTGGAAACACTCACCCACAGCTGATCATCATGTCCTGGGGGACTCTTCTTGATGAACGCACCATAGTACGTGGCAATGTTTCTGTGGTGCGAATATTTCTTTAGCATGTTGATCTCCAGTTTAATCTCTTCCTCTTCATCCTAAAATCCCAATAAATGAGAGATGAAGATAAGCCTGAGATAATTAGCACGGACACGGTTCGCGCTAATTCTATTTACGCGGACATTGATGTGTCTTATGTGATTCGGCCTGTGACAGATGGATTCGGATAATGAGATTTTTTTTTCCTCAGCGCTACCCGATGCGTATGATGAACAAAGCTCTTTGAAATGTGAGGAACTGGCTCTCTGCTTCTAATCCTCAAAACGCCACTTTTATTACAGAGACATGAAAAGAAAAAGAGTGCAATCTGCTTAATCATGGCTAATAAAATGAATAGTAATTGATTAGTGTGGTTTTGCTGCGCTGGCGTTCAGTCATTTTTCAAAGTGGTACGGATGAACAAACGCCAAGAATTTCCTAATGAACACTGTGAGGAAAGTAAATAAGCAGGATTGCTTTATTTGCCACGGTGCGATGTTTTACTCCGAGGACTTTTGGTACGACAGACAAAACACCTTATGACCTTGAAGCACGCATTTAAAAAAGTTGACTGCTCAGGAAAAGCCAGCTGGCAGACCTTGAGAGACAATGCGCACTGTCCGTTCACCCGGACGGAGACAGAAAATCCACACGACTATCTGTGGCCATTACGGAGTTAAAAATGCTATTGTGGTGGAGCGCTCGACTTCGCCGCCGCTCATTACGGTTAATTCAAAACACACTGATCCTCCGTGAGTCATGTGCGGTGTGGATGAGGCGTTCTTACACAAAGGTTTTTCTGTCTAATGCGATCAAATAGCCTCTTCTGCTCGTGCTAGTCTGGCTGACGACAAGGAGATCCAAATTCAATTAATGTAATGTAAATTCGCATTGCACAAATAACACACTGCTGATATTCACTATATAAATCAACAGAACATCTAGAAGTCTTCTGAGAAGATTTTCCGGAGACGACAGAGAACGTTTAAGCAATTAGTGACCATTTTTAAATGCTTGAATCGGAGCAAAAACGGATACCTTTTGTTTTCACAAAACAAGACTTAAATGAACAAAATATTTAGATATGAACCTAAAAAGCTTTTAATCATCAGTGAAAAACTGAAAACATTACTAATTTTAAAACTATGTAGTTTTTTCCTGTGCAGCCCAAAAGGATTTCACAAGTTTCAAAGGACGTCCAAGCCAAGCGTCCTATCCCCCAGAGATGACATGCGCTCTCTCTCGGTATATCTAACCAATCGGTGGTGTCCGTGAGCTCACGAAGTTTTGCCCTTATTCCATTTAAGGCAGTAGTAATGGCAGTTCAAAAAACATGTAATTGGCTGACTTTGCATGTCCTGGAGGAAATGTGTTCGATTTCACCCTCTCTGGTTGGTGATGGTCAGATGATAGGAGAGACCTGACTGCAGGTGGAAACTGGCCCAGACTAAATGTCGAGAGATAATCAGTAAAAATCCAATTTAAAAAAAAGCTTCAAGTCAACCCAAAAAAAGAATGCTGTGAATCCTGAAAGCGTTTCGATTGGTCCGAACAACAACAACAAAAAAAAACAACAACAAAGTGATAAAACTTTACTGTTCTGTAAATTGATCATCATCATTACACCACATGCCAACAGAACTAAGCAATGTGTGCACACAGAAATGTTTTGTCTATTGGGATGACATCATCCTTCTCCAGTGGTTCCCCTTTCCTTCCCACAAACACACACACAAACACACACACACACACACACACACACACACTTCCTCGGGCTGTCTTGATTATCCCACACTGACGGGTCACATTACAGCCATCACCTGACACTGATGAACAGATGAACACAGACAGCAGACAGAGCCAACTTATGACTGTGCTAAAACATGCTGGTCTTGGATCTCCTGGACTGTGTCTGCTTTGACAAAGAGTCAGGCATCTAAAATGTAGGCCAAAGGGCATTTATTAAAAACAGAACTGCTCGACGTGGGAGTATACACTGTATGTGTATACAGACTGATTTTGGATACGGTTGTGGAAATCCCGTGCGAATTTTGGATTCGGTTGTGGATGCCGCAGTCATGACCAAGTGTGAACACAGTCGCAGAATCCCAGTAAGACAAAATCCATGCAAAAGTTCCTGGAAATTCCTACTTAAAGACAATAGGCTCTTAATAGCTCAGATTTATCCAGGCTCACATTCTGTGACATCAGCATTGAGCCTGACATTATAAACTAGAAAAAGTGTTTAGACACAAAAAACACGGGTCTGATTAAACGGCTTGTGATCAGAAAATACACGAGGACGATCAAGTCACTGATCAAGCTGTGCACTTTCGTTGCTTTTTCCTCTACACTGATAACAATGCACTGTTACAGACAATATACACACATACACAACACTGTTTTCTAAGAAATCATTACATCACAATAAAATCAGGAAGGTTTTTTTTTTTTTAAAGCTGCACATGATTCATTACAAAAGTCCATTTCATAATAGTTATAAAAATACTGACTATTTAAATTCTCTACATTGGATCATCAAATTGCCCTTTGGTCAATAAGTGTTTATTAACGGCCTATTATACAGAAACTAGCACAAAACCTCTCTCTCAAAGAACATGGACATCTTTAAAAAAAACAAATTCGCGTGATTGCGACATTTCTTGTGTGAATGCTCCTGTAAGCAAATAATTTCATTTGTATCCAGCTTGATATGTAAAGGCCAAGTTTGGTATAAACACACATATATGATCAGAAAGCTTAACAAGAAAGTACGAGGACTTTCACCTGACATTACAGTTTCCCTTCACTGGGGCTAAGAGGCTCAAACCTGATCCAGCATGACGATGCTCCTGTGCACAAAGCGAGCTCAATGAAGACATCGTATGAGAAGGTTGGAGTAGAAGCACCCGAGTGTCCTGCACACAGCCCAGATCTCAACCCCAGGGAACAACTTTGAGATAAATGGAACACCGAATGTGCTTCAGACCAGGGCTGGGCGATAAAACGATAACGATTTGTATCGCGATAGACACATGATCGATATCAATAAAAAATGTGTTCGATAAATCGTTCTATATTTTTTATTCTTTGTCGGAAGAAAACGGAGGTTGCGAAGCAAGTTTGTTTGCATTAACAAAGGCACTCACTCTCCTAGCAACGTAGGGAGCAACACGCTAACAGCCAATCATGTAACAGTATCATGTTTGGTTGCACCACATCGTTGTCTTGTGCTGGTCTGCTGGATTCTTCTTCTGAAAATGAGTCGCGGTGAGCGAGGAAATTGTAACTAAAAGAGGAAAATTCGGCTACTTTTTCATATTTCTGCAGGTTTTATATTTCAAACAGTGTTGCTGTACTGTATCAGGTTTGTTTTTTATAATACAGATGTATCTCAGACTACCTCAGTTTTATTTATGCTTACAAAACACTGCACATATTGTAAAACACTTTATTCACCAGAAGGTGAACAGCTAGTGAACGTCCTTGCACTAAACTCTCAGGTTTCTCGATGTTTATATTTAACACTTTGCACTATTTTATTACACTTTATTAAAGCATTTCTTACATTTTCTTTCATTTTGCATTTTAAATCTTAAGAGATAATGGTTAAGTGTTCACTGTGACTTTAGACGTATGTTTACGTTATAATTATTTGAGTTTTCCTGGTTGTTGACATTATGATCAGAGGAAAATTAAGTTTAAAATAAAAATGTTTAAATGTAATATTTTTTTCTCCTGGTCCTTATTTTAAATGGGTCATAAAAAATGTCTAAAATAATTTTCGTTATCGACCGACATGAAACACTGATATCGTGATACAGTTTTCAGCCATATCGCCCAGCCCTACTAGAACAGCAATAGTATATTTAACAAGCACATATGGGTGTGAAGGTGAGGAGTCCACAAATCTGGCTGTTTAGTGAATATCATAACAATATGACAGTTTATCATGATATCAGAACCGGTTATATTGCATGTAGTCCATATTTGCCACACACTGAAGGCACCATAAAACCCTTTATACTTTTCTAACTGGCAGCATTTCCTGTAGAGCCTGTGGGAGGTTTGGGAAGGAATACCCCTTGGCAGCACCCCCGACACACACACACACACACAGGGCAGTAGTTAAGGGTTAAAGATGGGGATGCCCACCCACGCAGACCCTATTAAGAGTCCACACATTCAGGCTCAGCAGATCCAGACTTACAGCCTGGAGCTCACAATCTCACTGCCATCCAACACAACAAATAAAGGCCAACCTGAACATTTCGGCCAAAGCTCTGAACAAAAAAAGATGTTTCTTTTTCAAGCTGGCACAAGCAGTGGCTGCAGGTTTAGTAATCAGTATAACTGGTGCCGTGCCAGGTTTTTTTTTTTTTTTTTTTTGGTGGTTTGCATTCAGGCAAATGAGGAGGAATGTTATCTTGGGTCCAATTAAACAGCCTCCCTCTCCGTTCCCATGTGGCACAGATTCAGTTTACAGGGAAAGCTCCCATTATTGACTGAAAATATTTCCTATAAAAACAAAAGAACCCGACCAATTTTCAAATTGGAAAAACTCTTTCTACAGGAAGTCATACATGTAGATTTTTGCAGATCTTTTTTTACATTGGAATTATATGGCTGTAAAGCGACCCGTCCAGTCTGAACAAGAACACTTTGGACCTTCTGAATAAACCGCCGTCGGTCGCAAAGCTTTGTCAGATTTGAGTCTAAATCTACAGTCAACACATGATCTTGTTTCTTCTGAAAACTGTTGTATTTATTGTGAGGTGAAAAACATTGGTTTAAACCCTGATAGTGAACAGACAGACCAGTTTTTTTAGGGTGTTAGAACTTGCCTATGACGCTTCTTATTTATGTCATTGGCAAGGAGCTGAATCATATCTAAGCATTGCTCAACAGTTTCCTGTTACAGGTGGCTTGTAAATCAGGCGATAAATGTTAAGTGCACACCCTACCTTTGCTCTGGTGTTTACCATGAATAATACTGTAAACACTGAAAAGGAGTTTTAGACTGATCGTACTTGTCGAGTCCATACAAAAATCATGATTCTGGGGGCTGGGAGGGGGGAAAAAACCCCTAAATTTTAGGGTGCACTACTTTCACTAAACTCTCAGGTTTCTCCATGTTTATATTTAACACTTTGCACTATTTTATTACACTTTATTAAGCATTTCTTACATTTCCTTTCACTTTGCACCTTAAATGTTAAGAGATAATTGTTAAGTGTTCATTGTGACTTTAGACTTATGTTTACATTATTGAGTTTTCCTGGTTGTTGACATTTCTGTCTTAATAGCTGAAGTTTAAAATAAAAATGTTTAAATGTAATATATTTTTCTCCTGGTCCTTATTTTAAATGGGTCATAAAAAGTATCGATAATTATCGATATCGACCGATATGAAACTCTGATATCGTGATACAGTTTTCAGCCATATCGCCCAGCCATACTATAAAATTCCTAAAATTAAGTGATTGGGGCACGGTCAAGTTACTGCACAACCAAAATGGGTATAGAATATCGCACAATGAAATAGGGATGAACATAATGTGTACACCTTATCCATGCTCAAATTAGTATGTACAATTTTATTCCCAGTCAGTTTAAATGTGTAGCTGCCTCACGGCTCAATTGCGGCCACATCCATATGAAGCGGTTTCCAAAAAATAATCAGTAGTCACTGGACAAAAAAAAAAAGCTGTCCGAGTGAATGGAAGGTCAAAACGTAGAGAAACGTAAAAAGATGTGTTTTCCATATTGAAGTGGACACAATCTGAACGTCGGTTACTTGCGGTGGTTGACATGAAGCTTTTCCTTCAATTTCCCAAAAACGAGTCTTCGGGTCAACTGGCTATGCTGAAGTGCTCGTTACATTAAGTATGGGCAAATTGTGCTGTGATGGCCTGATGAACCATCTAGGTGGTATTCCAGCCTCTCAGTAAAGATGGCTGTATGGGGTGCATTTATGGGCTAAATACAAGGTCAGATTACTGATGGTATAAAACTCAATGTAGCACTAAAGGTTGGACAAATCAAATCATTTACCACATAATATTAAAAAAGGTAGCAATTTTTTTTGCTACTTCCTCCTCTCAGACCTACAGAATAAACTGTTCCCACTGCAGCTGTATTCAACGCTATGAACAGCAGTCACACCTGTATCCAGGACTACTTCAGATCTAACCCATATGAGAAAAGTGGAAATCTACTCTCTTCATGGATGAAGGCACTAACACAGCAATGCGTTACTTTACCTCTGTGACGTCCATAACTTTGATGGCCGCCAGCTGTCCTGTTTTGACATGTCGGCCCTGTAGGGGAAGAAGAGAAGAACAGAGTTAGTCATCCATCTTTTACCAGCACACAAATATTGAAAGCAAATAGTGAACTTACTGAACCGAGAAGTGGTTTTGATGATTATTCCGCAAAAAAAAGAACTTTGCGTCTCTTATTACTTCCTCATGAACGTTCACAAGAGAGCGAACTATTGCGAAAACACAGTGACCACATAATTGCCGCATCGCCGTTGAAAGAACAAATCACACCCGCGGGACGATTTACTGTTTCAGCCCGTGCTTTTACAGTTCATAACTGAATGTCTAGCGTCCACTTAGACGTTAGAAGTTTGCTCTCAAACCTTGGCCTTCGAGTAAACATTCCCACACTTTGCTTTGCAACATTTCGAGAAGTTCTTTTCCCCATTGGCGTTCCCACTTCACCCATTGCTGAATCCTTCCCTCCTCCATTATATAAACAAAACCAAGAACAGTTGAGAATCCCCATTTCCCTCAGTGAAAAGTGCTGTAATTGGGCATTTAGATAACATGGATGACCTTAAACCAAATCAACCTTATAAACCATGTATAGTTATATACATATATATATAAAAAATACTAGATTAAACTGATTAAAAGAGACAGCTCTCTGTTGGAAAAAAGTTTTACAGTGTGCTACAGTATGTCAGAATGCTATGTCAATGGCAGTAACTAATAAAGAACACCAAAAAGAGGTTAAAAACTATTCAGACCTCAATTGATCTCCAAATGAAGGATTTCTCACAGAGATCTGACCCTCAGGGGAAGGGTTATGGGACAAACAAAGATGAAAGGAGGTTTTGTGGCATGGAAAGTCATGCAAGTCGTCTTATGAACAGTCCTTAATGAACATGTTCTGATGAGCCTTTGGACGTGGTGAGCTTACAGAAACTAACAGCGCCTGGACGGAACATGGGCTGGACAGGTCCTGGGCAAGTCATGGCCTAATGGTTAGAGAGTCTGACTCGTAATCCTAAGGTTGTGGGTTCGAGTCTCGGGCCGACCATGACTGAGGTGCCCTTGAGCAAGGCACTGAACCCCCCAACTGCTCCCCGGGCACCACAGCATAAATGTCTGCCCACTGCTCCAGGTGTGTGTTCACGGTGTGTGTGTGTCTTTTCACTGCTGTGTGTGCACTTTGGATGGGTCAAATGCAGAGAACGAATTCTGAGTATGGGTCACCGTACTTAGCCGTATGTCACGTCATGTCACGTCACGTCGTCACTGAAGCAGCTAACTGCCATGCAGTAGAGTGGTTTTACATTTCTTCAATTCACTCCCCCAGGTTCCCCTGTTAATGAAGAGGGTTAGAGGTCCGGGGATGACGGACGAGAAATTAAATCTGCGCCAGGACCAAACGAGTAGGATTGCTTTGTGGGTCAACATGCATTCCATGTCAGTTTTCCCGAAGGTAAAGTGGGATTGCATCATGCTGCTAATGGAAACACTGACGAGAGGTAAAGCAAAAGCACTGAGGAAAACAGGAAGTTTAACAAGTTTCACAAGCCATAACTTAACTAATAAAACCAGAAAATGTAAATGGAAGAGCATACTTCCGTTTTTGACCTCCCCGCGTTAACCACAAATATATTAAGATTGAACAGATCCTAAAATCCTATACAAATAGAGACACAAGGAGAGAAAACTAGTTATTGAGGACTAGTTATAAGCTCGAAATGACAGCTTGTGAACGTGCAGAGCTTTGAGTGGTTTCAGCAAAATTTTGAAAAACCTGAATCTGGGGGACAGATTTTGGATCTTTTTCCTCAATATTCGTTTGTCAAACAAGTTGTCGGTGGTGCGCATGCAGTTGTGATATGGATCAGGCAAATAACATACTCAAAACCTGGCAAAGTCCAAGGAGGTGCACGGTTTGGTATTTGTTTTAAACCTATCAGTGCTGTGGTTCATTTCAGCAACCACAGCGCTGACTTAATAACAAATAAAACCATACATGGACCAAATTTCCTTACCAACACAAAGTTTTATTTGTTGAGCCACCTCAAAACACTTGCATCGAATCTACATACGTAAACATGTGAATATTTTAAGCACTAAACAAATACAGTAATGGCACTGTATTTGGCAATGTATGGCAATGTAACTGCGTTACAACAACTCTGGAGCTAGTTCCTGGTCCAGCAAGTTTCCTTCAAGTAAATAATTTAGGTACATCTTTGCATTTGAATGAGATACAACAGAGCATCTTCTTTAGGAGACAATTCAGGTTTTAAAAAACCTCTCTTTATTTATATATATATATATATATATATATATATATATATATATATATATATATATATATATATATATATATATATATAAAATGGTCAGATCAAATCTTATTCACAAATAAACTGGTCGCTCATTTCAGCATTAAAAGTTCAGTTCAATTGAATTCAAACCCAGACATCACTGAAAAATAGACCTTGGATATTTCCCTATAAGGATTATTGCTATGTCAGTATCTTTAATTACCCCATCCAGGGATGCAGCAGAAAAAAAAACAGCAAACACGGCTGGCTTACAAACACACAGATAAAACCGAGTGTCCGCTATCTCAAACTCCTGCCCGACTGGGGCTGCAGCCAACAGAAAGCCTTGCAGATAAAAGCTGGATCGTGAACTCATTGTTTTCTGGAACCCCGAAGGGCTTTCGTGTCGAGTCACCCGGGTTTTACCGTGCTGTAAAACTAATACCAGATGAGATTATCACTCTGTGCGTATAAAGACTGCTAGGGAAACGGTCAAGTGATGGAACATGTCTTTAACTCTAAAGAGGAAAAGAATAATTACTAGAAAAAGAAAAAAAAAAACAACCTCTTTGCCCTTTCACATCCACCGAGTGCTGCACATGGACTCAAACTGCTTCTGCATTTTTCTCCATTATCTTTACACTGCATTTTCTGGTAACACATGCTTCCGGAGTGTCCCTTCGTGAATTGAACCAGTGTGTGTGACTGTCTGTCGAGATAAAGACAGAGGCCTCTTCAGTGCTTTGGGTAAAACTTTAACGAGTCTGGTTTATCTGGACGGCTCATTAGAATCCCAGGCACCACCAGTTTAACCTCCCGGCCAAATCCGCATGTGACCCCTATCTCACTGCCTTGATGCCTTTTTAAGGGGGGGTTTACCTCAGATATAGACTTTATGGCAAGAACAAGTACTAAATCTGCTTGGAATTGTATTTTCAGTATACTGTGTAGAAAAAAAAAGAAACTACGAGGCTATTTTTTATTTCTCATGCTAAGTGGCTTCCGATTATCATATCCATAAAAAGAAATGGAAACATACTGGGTTTCATGAGGAAAGCAACACCCTAGGGACTTGGTTGATCAAACAATTCTGTATTAAGCAAGTCACAAGCATCCAGAGACACAAGATGTTATTGTGCCTGAGAAAGAGCCGGTATTAACGAAGTGCCAAGCTAGCTTTGTAGAAATCCCATCTGTGGCACAGAACTACAGAAAACAAAGAAGAAAAAAATACTAAAAGAGAATCAAAATTAAATGACATGTTTTTTTGGAGTTCAAGCCAGAACTATGAAGGATGTAGGGTCAGACTAGGACGGCATCACAGAAGTCAGTGTCTTAAACTGTCCCGAGCCTCAAAGAGACAGTCATTTGATAGCATCGCTCGTGGAGAGCTGGACTTCCCTGAGGAAATGCCAGTGAAGACGAGTCAGAGAATGCTGAAGAGAACCAGCATTTGCAGAGAACAGTCGGCTCTTGAAGGGAAAATGAATCGCTGATGATAAAAAAAAAAAAAAAGGCTGTGGTAGAGTTCATGAAGATGAGGAATTGAATCACATGAGTGCAAAGTCTAACCACATCGCCTATAAACAGTGTTGTGTCAAAATGGCTGAATGTCCTGATTCAAGATCAGCTGAGAGAGGAAAAAAGAAAGAAAGAGAACTCCAACTAACCCTAACCCTGCAGTTACGGTCGGACACGATAAGGAAAAGAAGCACTGGAGAAAGAAAACATCATAGTTTAACAATTAAAGAAAGAAAGAAAGAGAGAGAGAGAGAGAGAATCATAGTGACAGGGTTGTGCAATGGGAAAAAATGTTCCCAATAAGAGACTTGAGGGTGCATCAGGAAGCAGTCTGGTCTAATGGCTATAAAAGGATTTTATTTTTTTATTTTGGTCACAAACTGCCTCCACGGTGTTCGCTGTAAGCCACATGTATGCCGACAGTTCCTCGTTTCCTCTGCAGAAATTACCTTCCATCTCCCTCCTTCTTTTCCATCCATCAGTGAAAGGATTTTGCATGAATGTTACAGGCCCGGAGGCACTAAGCTAACTAAAGGCACAAGCTAACTAAAGGCTACGGTGTTTTTATTTAAGTGGCAGAAAGTGTTCGGTGGTGTTCCTGAATGTGGAGAGAAGACTGAATAGAATGAGCAACTGGGCCAGGCACATAAAGCTCCATTAAACCTGTCTGAAAAAAAATTGTCCTAAGACCAGTAACGTCAAAGAAGCCAACCTAATCTACTAAGTTCAGTTCAGGTCATAATGACTCTTAAGTTTACTGTTGTACTGTTCTATTAAACAACAACTGCTTTAGGTCACAGATTAGATTAGAGATCTTAGTAGATTAGGTTCGGGTCGCTATCAGCTTCGGCTCTGACAAGTGCTGTTGTAATGAGATAATCAATGATATTCACATGACCAGTCATGGGGTGGGGTTTTGAAGTCGGAAAAATGGGCAAGTGTAAAGATCCGAATGACGTCGACAAGGAGAAAATTGTGATGGCTATAAACTCCGAGCGTTTCCCAAGCAGCAGGTCTTGTGAGGTGATCCAGGTATGCAGTGCTTAGTATCTACCAATAGTGATGGACAACCTGTGAACCAGCAACAGTGTCATTAATGAGCCTCGAACACGCATGAGTATGGAAAGTGATTGCTACCCAATCTGCTTCGATCCCATAAAAGATACTGTACGTAGAACCAAAAGGGTTAGAGGTCCGGGGGATGACACGAGAAATTAAATCTGCGCCAGGACCGAACGAGTAGGATTGCTTTGTGGGTCAACATGCATTCCATGTCAGTTTTCCCGAAGGTAAAGTGGGATTGCATCATGCTGCTAATGGAAACACTGACGAGACGAGACACTGACGATTCATGCTGGCTATGATCGATGTATGAAATCACCCCAAATGTGTGCATATACTGTAAAACGTCGCGTACCACGGCAACCTTGTGACTAGACCAGATTCCTCGTCTCACGTCTTGATTTGCATCCATAAATAGTTTACAGCCCAATTCAATACATCACCACTGCTGTATTTGTAAATGTAAACAGTTTGCTGTGCTTGATTACACCTGTGAAAAACACCAGAACTACTATCGGTCTTATATTTAGACATATAGAAGATGAAGGATGATTAGTCATTCATGATTATCGCACACAAAAACAAAAACAAATAAAAAAAAAAAAAACCAAACAGTGGATGTCAACTTAAGTCCTATTCGGACTGGATTAGTTTTACGTGGGGACGTGGGGGTAAAGTAATTATTACCAGAGCTTCTCTGTGATTTTAGTCCCGTCCGAATGCTCCATCTCGGTAATCATTACAGACAATGTCAGTAAAGATTACGGCGACTTTTACCTTCTGTAAAAAGGTCCGGAAAAATTACCTCAGGTAATACTAATCCCGTCCGAATCGACCCGCTGTAAATATGTACGGTAAAATTCCGTCATTTCCTGTTTAAAAGTAGTTTTTTGCAAGCATGGAGGCGCTTGAAACAGGAAGCAACGTCATACGCACATGACGACAAGGAGGTTACTGTGGTGCGTAAAGTGAGTTACCCCTCGCACTTCTGCTAGTTTTACTGAGATGTCTTGTCCCGTGCAATTGGCCAATTAATATTACAGACGTCCTGAGGTAAAATTGCATTACTCCACGTCCCCACGTAAAACTAGTCCCGTCCGAATAGTGCTTTAGACAGACGGCATACCAGAGACAAATCTTTGTGCAAAAGGTACAAGAGATGAATTCTGTAATTCACTCCCACTCATTTTCTACCGCTTATCCGAACTTCTCGGGTCACGGGGAGCCTGTGGCTATCTCAGGCGTCATCGGGCATCAAGGCAGGATACACCCTGGATGGAGTGCCAACCCATCTCAGGGCACACACACACTCATATTCACTCACACACTACGGACAATTTTCCAGAGATGCCAATCAGCCTACCATGCATGTCTTTGGACTGGGGGAGGAAACCGGAGTACCCAGAGGAAACCCCCGAGGCACGGGGAGAACATGCAAACTCCACACACACAAGGCGGAGGCGGGAATTGAACCCCGAGCCTGGAGGTGTGAGGCGAATGTGCTAACCACTAAGCCACCGTGCACCCCTGAATTCTGTAATTGAGCATTTCAAAATAAATGCTATATTAATTTCGGTATAACAAAATAAAAGATGGTTCCGATTAATAACTGTACAAATTAAATTGAACCTTCAACTGTCCTTTTTTTTCCCCCTGGTGGAAATCTCCTATATCTGGAAGTTTTAGGGCTCACAAAGTCTTTTCAGTTCTTCTGGGCACTTGTTCCAAAAGCAGGCTTTTTTCTAAGTGACACATAGATGCTGAAATGTTGAGAAATTTGCTCCGGTGCAAAAGTGAGTAATGGTGTAAAATCCTAACGATTCTCCGGAGGAAAAAATATCGTACTGGAGCATCCAAGACTCTACCTTGAGCCTGAATTTCCAAACGATTTCATCACCCTTCGAAAAGCAGCACCGATACAAAGGGACGAATTCTTCCATGTGAGGAAGGAGAGAGGATATTTCAAGTAGACCAAATTAATGAGTATTGCACACGAGCGTGACCCAAAGTCAGCAGACACCGCGATTAGTGCTGGCTTTCGAAAAATGATAAGCGGCCAGGAGTAACAAGGCTCGGGCTGAAAAGTGAAGCCAAATCTCCTTGGCTTTGATGGAAGAATGCAGCTATTAAAACACCAAACGTTATCAATTTCAAGGCGACCCCGAACGCGAGCCTTTGGTGGGGTCAGAGTTCACAGGTGCAAGCGAGAGGAGTTGGGGTTAAGTTTCAAACTGCTGCTCTCCACAACACCGAGCCTGAGAGGTGACCATTCTGGGACAAAGCTGCGAGGGAGTGATAATAGTACAGGAAGGAATGCTAAAGAGCTGCCTCTCAAACAGGAAGTGCTGAGAATCAGATTGGCAGGGAGGAAATGAGAAGACGACGTTGAGATGTCCTGCTAAAATGTAAAGAAACACAGATAAATAGTTTGGAGCACTCGGTACTGTATCGTGTCTGGAGATCCGAGAGACCCAAATAGTCCTAATGAACACCGATTTAATTAACACTCCAGCTCTACTACTGGTGTGGACTCACTGTAAACTCCTTAGAGCATTCGACAGGCGCGTGCTAATCCTGCACAGGTTTAGCGAGAACTACAGCGCCATTCGTGATGTAGTTAGAACCGACATAAAACTTAAAATAAACCAGATGTGAACTTAGTTGGCCTCGAAAGTTGAGAGGAACCTTTTCAGTGTAGAGGGTTCTTTTGTTCCTTTAAAAAAAATCGGAATGGAAAAATAACAGATTGTTCCAACTTTTACGTAACGTCAAATGCTTTTTGCTTTTTTCTTTCTTCTGTTAAAATTTCAACCGGATTCAAATTGATGCTCATCGTGTAAAGGACACCCGAACCTCAACACTCTCCTTAATCTTTCAATCTTACTGTCCCTCTGTGGTGGCACTTACTCGAGCGTTCAGCATCTAGCATGGTGCCACTACTTGCACTGTACGTGTCTGCTTGATATACAGCTTTACTTGTATTTCCTCGTTTGGAAATAAAGAATAAATGAATAAAAGTCCCGTTTAATAGCAACAAGTCTTCTGTAAGCACTAATAAGTAATTAATATAATAAGCTACTAATTGGGGCAGTGATCGCTCAAGTAAGTCAAGGCTCTGGGTTGTTTTTCAGAAGGTCAGAGCTCAAACACCAGCACCCTCAAACTGTCACCACTGGGTCCCCGAGCAAGGCCCCTGTGCCGTGACCCCAAGCTTCCATAGCTGGGATATACAAAGAAAGCATTTCACTGTGCTGTACACGTAACAAAAATAAAGATTTCTTTTTCACAGATAACTACCAGCCCGATCCACCGGATCCAGAGCTTTTAGGACTAATGTGGTTGATCCACATCTATAGTTTGATGCACTGTAAGTTTCAGCACACTCCTCGTTGTCTGAACGACAAATTCAACCAACAAATTCAAAAGTATGAGATACCATCAGGCTTGCCAGACCTGTCTGAAGTTCCCACCACTTTAATCTACGTGAATGACACAAGATCATGCTGAGAAGGTAAAGTATTGATTACACAGCTGCTAATAAGCAATTAGACAAACCGAGAGGAAAACCAGCATGAGAACAGCTGCATGTTAACACAGAGGCCTGTGCTTGAACAACCCCTGGGAAGCAGCCAGAATCAACACACACACACACACACACACACACACACACACAGGTTAAACAGGCACACACACACACACACACACACACGTTCCCACACTCCTGCTTTCCTAAAGTACACTAACCAGATGAGCTCTCTAACTAGAAAAGAGCCAAGCACCACAAGACACGGAAGCGATGCAAAGCTGTGATGCGCCGACACACACTTTGGCCTACTTCTAACTACAAACTAGACCATGACCTGTAGCCACTCGAGTGAAGGTCAGATTCCTCCCAGTCTCAGCCTTAGACACGTCGCTTAACAGCTTGTAGGCTCTATGGTACCTTTTGTACACTTTTCTGGCCACAGAGGCTCCAGAATATCCAAGGCTGAATCTAATTGGCTGCCTACGTATGTACTTCCACGTGAAGACATTTGTCCTACGGAAGCTCCAAATCATCTAGAACCACACCAGACGGTTGAAAGTGCTTTCACAACCGGCACATCTCGCCCAGTGGAGGGTTTTGATTGTGTTCAATTCGATATTTGTTTTTTTAGATGAGCTAAGAACAGTGATCGATACCGCTGTTTGGGATTCTGTCATGTCCCGATCGGCTGCAAATAAAATAAAAGGCAGAAAAACGTGAGGAAGGGGAAAGCAAAGAGCACATGGCTCGAACACATGGTGGAAGGAAATGTTTCACAAGTCACTACAAATCACCTGAACGCTAAGAAAAGCAGAAGCCGGGGTCAGCCAGCGTTGGATTATTTTTCCATTCATCAATCCAGAGATCCTTCTGCTGGAACATGGCGTTAAGCATCTCAGATTGTTTTCCTTTTTTTCCTTTGTCATTCTCCATTCCCTCATTTCTTTCTCCTTATTTCCCTCATTTCTTTCTTTCCCTCCATTGTTTCTTTATTTCTTTCCGCTTTTTTCTTTTGCTAATTTATTCCCTTCATCCTTCCTTCATTCCCACCACTTCCTGTGGGTGGAGTTTGATTCAGGGTTGAGAAGTGACAAGGTAACAACAAGAGTTTGATTTAAACGGACTGCACCGCACACACGAAGGCTATAAATCAGCGGAGATAATAGTCTCGGCTAAGTTCGTTAGGTTCAGCACTTGAACCCGCTGTGCCGTCTGAAACCGTCTTTGGTAGGCAATTAAGAGTGGAGAATAAATGCAATTAAGTGTAGAAATGCACGACTGGCTGTTTAATTCTCGATCCTCGCAGTTTTGTAATTGAAGAGAGAGACGTGTGAAGATTTCGGTTGTGTCCTGTTGTGAACGACGTGCTGTCTGATGTGGAGTTATTACAGAAAATCACTAGTTTCATTTGTTCCTGATTAGGATCGAGGCACGATGATGTTTTATTAAAAGGAAGGTGAAGAGGAGGAAGACTCTGAGGGCCTTTTTACCCCTGGTCACTTTGTGTGTTGTCTCTGATCCGATAGCTCTCTTTTTTTTTTTACATTATCGATCCGATCTTTCTACTCCCGCCCAAAATGCTAATATATTTGACCTCATTTCTGGGGGAATTGAGATGGAACACACTTTGGTGTATGCGATTTTCAGAATGCAATCAAAAAGAAGACGAGAACTTGTTACGACGGTTATGCTACAAAAAACAGCATTTACTGTTTGCTGCATTTTCAGCCCCAAAGAGTCACCTGGGTGTTATTTGTTTCTGGCGCGATGCACGACTCGCGAGTCACCGTTTGGGAGGAGATAGCGCTGACGTATGTCTCTTGAACAACCACGTGCATTTACACCTGTCCAGTTTCATCTGAAATGTCTCCCAGACCACCTCCTGAAGGGGTTTGAGCGATCGGATTTATATCCGTCTCGAAACCGTTTCGGAAAGCATTTAGACCTGGTCTTTTTACCATCGGATAGCTATCGGATCACAGAAAACGCATGAAGTGACCAGGTGTAAAAGCCCCAGGCCAAGGTCAGGCCAAGACCAGGTGTAAAAGCCCCAGGCCCAGATACACAGGCCAAGGTTGGAAAAGAAATTCGGTGAGACTAAGATAAATGGAGAGCTCAGGAACATTTGTTCGCTGACAGCTTGTGTATAGTCAGTTATACTGAACCTGTTATACTGTGCAGGGTGAAAAGGGCCTCTGCTTTACCCCAACAGCAGTGTCGCTCTGAACCACAGCTGCTTGATCACCTGCCCCTAAGTGTCAATGGCTGCATATCAAATTGTGTGTTTTCGCTGTGGAAAACCTGTTAAAATACCTTATTAAAAATCTGTATGATGAAAAGTACAGTGTGATGAAGTGTGAATCCATGATGCATTTCTTTTATTTCTGTGATCGCAGTTTGCTCTGCCTGTCGGAACTGAACGTGAAACGTGTCGACCATTTTGAATGTGTAAATTGCGCCGAAGAGGAAAAGTTTTTATTCACGCGTTTTGGTTGAGGTTGAAAACGACGATATTCCGAGCTCTAAATTCACATTCCTGTCGCGAGCCTTATAGAGCATAAGAATCAGAGGCAAAGCCAGGATATGTATTAAAGTGCTGTGCTGGCTACAGAGAGAGAGGTGAGGCTTCAGTTCAGCTGTTTATGCAACATTTATATTCACAAAAGTCAGAAAATATATATATATATATATATATATATATATATATATATATATATATATATATAAAAAAACACACACAGTGATGATGGTTGGCTGATGTGGTTACTGAAATAGTTAACCTGCTAAATATGCAATATCCCAGACAAAGACCAAAAGGGTCATGTGAATCTTTTCAGTACCATGAACCAAGCAGAACCATGTGGTCAGATCACATTTGAATGCTAATGTGTCCCAAACATCATAAAATCTCTGTAATTTTCTATGTGCCCAGCCACTTTTGCGCTCTATCCATGTGCTCTCTCTGGTACAAGTGATGTCATTTCTATGTTTCCCCAAAGGATATTTTGCATACATTATATAAAATAGAGCGGGCTCTAAATAACATATACATGAGGTTTCTCTCATGCTCTCGGCGCTTTTCCTAATGGTTCTTAACCTCGTCTATGTGCGTAACCCACAGCTAGCAAAGCCCCGAGTAAGTGGATGCAGATTGCGAGCAAGCTGAGACTGGACAACAGCACTCATCTAACAAATGAACTTTCCCCTTGTTAGTCTTTGTCTCACACGCGACACACACCTGCAAAAGAGAAAGAGCAGGGTGAAATGGTGAAGAGAACGGGAAAGCAGAAACAGGCACGAGCCTGGAGAAATAACATGACATGGTAAGCCATGAAATCAGCAGCAGTCTACAGGACTCATGTGGTGGGCAGTAATGGCCTGGCTATTGATCGAGTAATGCTGCAGCTCAAAGCAGTACGGCAGAATCACTGCTGCACTAAAATGTGTCCGAGACCACACAGCAACGTTAGAGCTGATGTGCGGTGGTCCGGAAAGCCGTTATCGTCAGAAAGATTGCCTGTGTTCCTAGGACCTGGGGCCTTGACGCACATATGTACATTTTAGAAAACAAGTTTTTCTTTTTTTTTTTTCTTTTTTTTGGGGGGGGTTGGCATTCGGGGTAAATAAAACTTCTTTTCAAACCCTCCTTGGTAAGGACCTATTAATATTCAGGTCTCACCATTTTCATTAGAACTCTGTTCATCATGGAAGCCGGCCAGAATATACTTTGTGGTTTCTTATTCGATAACGTGTTGGCAATTTAATTTCACTTTATTATTATTAGTATTATTATTATTACTACTACACCTCCCTCAGCAGCTTAGTTGCAACAGTACTGCTCCTGAATCCACATGCTGGCAGTAAAAACTATACGGACAATGAGGATTTGGGGTCTTACTGACTTACTACATACATGTATCGTCATTATTTGGAAAACACATTTCATTTTCCAAAATGACCCTATATGCATACAGGAGGGCGGAGAGGCTTTAAACAAATGCAGATCTAAGGGGCTTTTTACACCTGGTCACTTCATGCGTTTTCTGTGATCCGATAGCTATCCGATGGTAAAAAGACCAGGTGTAAAAGCCATCCGAAACGGTTTTGAGACGGATATAAATCCGTTCGCTCAAACCCCTTCAGGAGGTGGTCTGGGACGCATTTCAGATGAAACTGGACAGGTGTAAATGCACGTGGTTGTTCAAGCCACATACGTCAGCGCTATCTCCTCCCAACCGGAAGAACGTCACTCGCAGGGACTCACGAGTCGTGCATCGCGCCAGAAACAAACATGTTTTCCCACCAGCGCTGGCTCCGATCTTTCACCCAGGCGTCTCGTCTGGTCTTAAAATGCACTGCAAACAGTAAATGCTGTTTTTTTGTAGCAACCACATACACCAAAGCGTGTTCCATTTCAATTACCCCGGAAATGAGGTAAAATATATTTGCATATTGGGTGGGAGTAAAAAGATCGGATCGATATCCGATTCGCTGAGACGCATTTATGTCTCCTAATGTAAATGGAACAGTTTTAACAAATCAGATAGCTATCAGAGAAAACACAGGAAGTGACCAGGGGTAAAAAGGCCCTAAAAGAATAATAGCCTTATCATGTTTTATATACACAACTCTAACCACGGTGCTCCTCCTCAAGTGGCGCTGAAATCCAAAGTCCGAATCCTGCTTTGGTTCCAACAACCACATTCTTCAGCCACTTGGCTGGCTGCACTTGGATAAAGAGAATTCCTGGGATCTGGATACTTTGATGTAGGGAATCTGCTGTATAAGCAGCCCAAGGGGTGAACTCTGGCCTCAGGCTGCTGAGCAAAAGCTTTTCAAAGCCTGCAGTCCACAGACGCATTAACATGCTGTCTTCTTGTGTCCATGTCAGAATCTGTGAATCCGGTGGAAGATCTTGTGTATGAAATCATTATACAGATTTGGGGGGGGTGTCGGATTATGGACAATGTGGGTTAAATCTCCCTGCCAAAAAAGTTATCCAAAGTCAGCTGAAATGACGAATGCTTGCCCTTTCCCTAAATTTGAGCTTTTAATATCATTTTAATATAATTTGAGCTGGAGGGTTACATAATGTACTACACACCATCTTTGCTGGGGTGGTACCCTCAGTGGTGCAGCCGTTCTGCCTTTAGCATGATTGTTTAACCGAGTAAATCAAGGAACCGCTTGCTAATTCCCAAAACAGGCTGAAAGATTGGGTTTGAATCCCGATGATTTCCACGGCCAGGGGTCCAAAAGCATACAGCATTGCTCCCTCCCCGGACAAGTGACTCTAGTGACTCACGTATGTGCGAGCTCATGTATGTGCCGAAGACATTTGCGCTTTCCTCTAAGAGGTCAATGACCTGAATGAGTCATTTAAAAAGATGCAGTGGCTCACTTCACGGTCCTTGAAGGTCTGTTCATGTAAGACATGCATTCAAGGAAATGGGCAACAAAGATGGGGTATAGTACCTTTAATTCCTGACATGCTTTTTCTTTTTCAGGTGAACTCGCTACATGATTGTAGCATGTCAAAATTAGCATATCGTGATGTCACTGACTGACTCACTGACTGACTGGGTCTTCAACACGTGCCTTCGGGCACATCATTGCAAACCTTATTTTGATTCTGGGCACAGTTTTTCCAGAAAGTGATAAGTGATAAGTTTAAGCGGCGTCAAGCTGTTTTAATGAATTTTTTAGATGTGTTATGGCGCCCGAACCCGTATGACTTTGAACGGTGACCGCGAACATTTTGTTTACTGCAGCCACAGCCACCATTACCGAGCGTGAACCGTCGACTCTGACAGTGAATGAGAGTACGAGACGAAGCGAACGCACAGGCCAGTGTGACATCCGGTAACCAATAACGTAAACATAGATGACGTCACGGGTTTTTATTTAAAAGAAAGAGCGTAGCCTTCGTTTGTATGTAGGCCTAGGCAATTTATATATTTACAATACTTACTAAAATATAATTAATATTTTATTGCTTTTGTATTAGTTGTTTGGAGAGTAAAAAATAAAAAGTCGGTCTTATGGCAAACAAGAATTTTTTAAGGATGGCCTAACAACCATCCACGCTGGGTAACAGAGGTGGAAGTGTGGCAACTTCAAAATGGGGAATTTTTTTGTCACCTGCTTTAAAGAGCCTGGGATTAAACTAAGTGCAAGCTGTGCAGTGAGAGGGTATCATATTCAGAGCAAGCTGTAATAAAAGAAGGTCCCCATTTGTGGAAAGTGTAAGACTACAATTATTCACCAGTGGAGGTGGTAAAAAGAGAAGAGTTTCCTTTTAACAAAACGTGGCTTTGAGAATGGAGATCAGGGCTTTAGGAGCTGCTGGGGGCTCCAGATTAGCCACGTTAGCCTAACAAATAGAGTGTCTCTATCCAGACGATGTCACGGACAGTCTGGGTCTTTTTTTACTCTTGTGATTATGGCGTAGGAAAGCGTGGGTTTGAGCAGAAGATACATCGGAGTCAAGGACAACAGGAGCAGATTTAGATGGTTTTATGTACATGTGAATTTATGTGTTTGGTTCGCTTAGCAACTATACCCACCCACCCCCAACCACCCCGTTGCTTTTGTTCAGCTTTTCCATTCTCTCGGCCCAGGACCATGCTGGCAGCGAGCCAGAAAAACGTGTGGAGTCCGATAATGCCTCGAGTCGACGTGACACTTGGCTATCAGCTGAAAGGGTGACACATTCAACACCCAACCATTTTAACCATAAGGACATGGGGATGAGTTTGCCTCTGCCGTTGAATTAAGCTGGTTCGGTCAGCCTCCTGCATTCAATACGATGTAGACACAACCCCCGTTATTCCTTTAACAGAAGAGTTCTACATGCGCAAAATAAATAAATAAATAAAAATAGGAACATTTGTAAAGATTTCTACTTTATGCCACTAAATGAGCAATGCATCATATTTTAAGTTCTGTCCCAGCCACTAAGCAAAGCTTTCAAAACCACATGGTTTTCGAGCTGTTTTTAAGCTGAGAAAATAGCAAAAAAAAGACCTTATTTAGAGAAAGAGAAAGCTGAGAGAAAGAAATGTGCCTGTGCCCCACCACTCCCTCTAGCACACTAACCCACAATTCAGTTTCCATTGAGCTAAATTTAGCCCTTAACCACAGTATGGGCCGTTAACTCCAAACGCTAGTCAAAGGACTTGGACAAAAAAAAAGATACTTAACCAAAAGAAAACGTGTTGACTCGTCTAAAGCGTTTAGAATCTCTCTCCCAGTTACTGCACTACACATAGGTGAGATCATGAGTATTGTGTTTTTTGTGTCATGAGAAAAGATATTTTTTCAGACAGACTGAAACGTCAACCTCGAGTTCCACTTCCTCAGCTAGTGTTACAACAAACATACAGCACACCCAGTGCGGGGGATGCCACAGACGCTAAAACAGGCTGCCTTGTATACACTTTGTGCATGTATGTAATCCTAAAATACAAGACCGTTGGTGTTGCATGTTTACAAGGCAAAAACTTCACTTAAATATAGTCGAGTCTGCAATTAAAGAATACAGCCTTTAAAAGAACCCTCACAGGATGAGTCATGGCAGTCCTCAAAAACCCCTTTGAATGTCAAAAATAGACAAATAAGGCACAGCCATATGGCCACCGTACGCAAGCCTCTACTTCTCTAGGTCTCTTAGATACGCTTAACATGCAACACTTGATAAGCACCAAGAGCATCAGTGATAAAAGGTCTACTGCTTCTGCTTTCCTCACACGCACATACGAACTCTTATTCAGGAATTCAATGCTAAGTAATCAGTTAAGAGTTGAGCATAAAGTGCAGTGACTGGGACAATTGGTAGAATTCCTAGTAAGGTATCAGGGGGTCTTGTCTGTGGCCAGCGGATACCGTGTAGTAAACCTAACAAGTAGGGGGGGAAAAAATGCTGCTTACATTTACAGCATTTAGCAGACGCCCTTATCCAGAGCGAATTAAATTCTCATTTTTATGCAACTGAGCATTTGAGGGTTAAGGGCCTTGGTCAGGGGCCCAACAGTGGCAGCTTAGAATCGAACTCACAACCTTCCGATTGGTATCCCAACACTTTACCGACTAGGCTACCACCTGCCAAAACAATCTTTCAGTTAGAATGTAGTGATTTTCAGACACCGCTATGGTGTGGTTTCATGCACACTGACCAAAAGAGCGCATGTTCTTTGCTTGGTGAATAAATATCCAAGTCACAGATATTAGAGAGATCTATAGAGATCAGAATCAACAACATACAGGTATGTGGAAACCCTGACCAAACCCTGAACGACCGACATGCAGCTGCCTTGTGGTTGTACCCATTAGAGGTAAATAAACATGCTAACCGTGTTGAAGTTGTGTTTTATTTGAGGTGCGAAAAGGAACACTTAAACTGGCACCAAACGTTAAGCATTTGCAACAAATTCCACACTTGCACCAGTGAAAATACCAGCGATGGCTGATGATAAGTTTATTTTTAGTTCTATTTTTTGATTCCGGTTCTGCAACCACGGCTATTTTCTTGATAAGGTCAAGGTACGGAAAAAAACGACATGTTCCATTCTAGGACTGTACACTAAATATTCAAGAGAGCTTCCTTAACAGCAGTGTCTGCATATTCATCACCAGGCAGCTCAACATGATGGCCGGTTCTCATTCTGCCGAAATGCATGCAAGGTTTTTAGCATTTAAAGCAGGCATATAGATTCCCTGTTCCTCCTTCTGATTGTGTCTCTGCAGGCTCAGAGTCAGGTGAGCCCCTTGCTGCGACCCACTGTGGGTCCATATGGCCCTGCCTGGTATTAGACAGCATTAGGCAGCTTGCACTAAGAGGATGTGTTCATCCACTGCCAGCAGAACACCACAGGCAGACTCCAAGCTGTGCTTCTGCAGCATCTCTGATTAGAAATGCAATTTGGATCAGTTGGTTTTATTCCAGTTCTCAATTAATTAGTGTGGTAGCGTGCTGTAGTGAAAAAAGGCAACTAAAAAAAAAAAAACCCAACACAAACTCACCAAGAAGGAAGTGGAATATTTCTGTGTGGGGAAACACAGATAAGCTGTTTGGTGGCAGACTGCAGGTGCTTTTACACGCAAGCTTACAGCTATTTGCATCATCTCTCATGGCTCGGCAGACGAATCATTAAGGGTGTTATGTTGGGCCACTTGAGCGAACGTCTCGGGAGATGTACAGACGTCTGAATGAGGCTGTATAGAACACTGGCTGCCGGTTTCCTTTAGAGCTAAAAATAATTTCTATGTTTTTTCTAAATCTCTGAATAGTAAAAGCACCTCGATACATGTCTATACGACTAACTAAACCTTTAACAACTGAAACTAATCCATGTTTTATAGCATGTAAAAAAAGTGGCTAAGCCCTAAAAATCAGCTCGGGTAAATAATCTCTGGATTACAAAAGGCTGCAGATGAGCTAACGGTCTTAGGTCTGTATAAACTGAAGGACTGCAGATTCTGACGATCCGGAAAGCTTTGTGTCTGCTCCGATGCCAATTTCTGAAATTTGTTCCTTTCTTTTAATGGATTATTTCCTTTCTATAGCCTGTCAGAAAAAGGGCTGCGTTAATCACTGTAATATCTTAATAATATTATCCTAGGACAAAGGCTGATTAGTGATACTGCACAGAAAATGAGCCGTTTTGTCATCCGTCTTGTTTCACAGAGGTATTAAAAGTGGGTGTAATGCATTTAATACCAAGCTGATAGCCAGTTATAGTTCCCAGTGGATAGATATGATTATCGGGGTGGAACAAATGGATTATGATAGCTTTGAGTGCATTGAGGAACTGGCTTTATCACATCTGTGTAGCAAACCATGTTGTCATGTTTGACGAAAGTTCGTTTTAAAGAATGAATCGAGCTTCAAAATGGCTGCCATGGTGGTAGTAAAAGATGGCAGAAGTCTAGACGTTAGGTTTCCGTCTGCCCTTCAGATAAATAGGTTGAAAATATGAAGAAAGTTTTTTTTTTTTTTAAATACTATTTTTCACTTGACCCCATGGGCTGCCATGTGACTCGACTAATCGACTGCACAACGCTAGCCAAATATAGCAGGCGACAGGCCCAGGTTCATTAGTTACCATGGGACCAAACAAGTAAACAGTAGCCAAAAGGGTTTGTCACACACGCTGGACTGGGGAGCCGGTGCCAAACTGTAACCTTCACTAAAGCAAACTGGAGCAGAAGTCAGTGGTGTGTAAAGATGAGAGCTTTGTCAAATTCAGAGCTGCTTAGAGCTCAACAAAAACCACACATGGGGCCTTAAGGGGAGATTCTGAAACTGTAGTTAATAGCAAAGGACATTGAAAGGAAAGAAACTTGGATGAAATGTCTGCTTATTATCGACTCCACTACGGACGGACCTGCATCGACTCTCAGTCCTGGAAGCAGCATGACCTTCGCTCGGAGGTCTGAACTGCTGAATAAACGGTCTTGTCTCCAAACCAGGACACCAGGCCGACTACGAATATATTGAGTTTTTTTTTTTAGCTTGTTGGGATTATTAGGCCCTGATCTGTTAAACTTGAATAATTATATGCAAAATGTAAATATTACCAGTTTAGAAATGCTAATATAACTGTATGCACATTATTTGGTCCTAGATGATATTCCTTAATACGCTTCATAAAACAACGGGACAGACATTTACAACATAAGAGAGGTATATCTAATGTCTGGGATCAGAACATCCTCCTTCTGGTGCAAATATACAGCAGTTATTTCTCATGTTCAATAACTTGGAGCTGTAAAAGTTTCACCTGTATTCCTCTTAGAAGTAGTCGTCATGGAGTGTACAGATTGAGAGTGTGTGTACTCTGTGTGACCCTGGATGCTGGCAACGAACCATGGCACCGAGACAGGAGGTGCGACTGGAGGATGGCAGGATTCTCGCCCTCTGTCGGGCATTCCCCACACTGAGCAGGAGCGGGCCGAGCTATTTCAGGCGCCTCTGAATAATAACGCAACATGTAACACCATCATACATCTGGAATCGCCACTACAACCAGAGTTACGTTCTGATTTACGTGAAAGGGAGTATGATGGTGAATAGTCCCCAAGCATGTGGAAGGAGGACAGACTAAGGAGAGGTCAAAGGAAAGACCGTCAGGACGAGTGGGTGGTCCTACGTGATTAAATGAAAGAACAGAAAAGAAAAGCCCAGCTGGGATCCAACAAATGACGCAAAAGCCTAGCACTCGAGTCCAAAAATTACAGTCCAGGCCATAGAGAGAATTAGTCTGACTATATATGGCCATTATATGGTGGAGTTGCTCTCGCTCACTCTCATGTGCTGCACATCTCAACAATTTAGTGTCTTTCTTTAGTTCGAGGCGGTTTTAGAAAGCAGGCCACCTGAGGATTTCCATTCTCGAATGCCAGCTGGCACAAGGGAGGAGTGGAGTGATAAAAACCTCAAACAGATTCCACAAGGCTCTGCTCAGAAGCAACACAAAGACCAAGTACAAATAAAGTGCACTAACATCGAGCAGTCAAAGCATTCTCCGATTGGCCAACATCAAGAAATCTTCACACTTCAGCTTGTAAAACATTCAAATAATGACTTCGATTCACTTCGGACTTATGGCATCTCACACACACACACACTTACTTTATTCCTTGTAACCAATGGCCATATGATGAGAATGATGAACCATGTGACCCCACATACCGTGCGAAGGGGGGAGGGGGGGTATATGAGGTCACATGGTTCATCATTCTGAAAATAATTAAATAAATCAATCCACAAAGCCAATTTCCAGAACATGTTTTAGGGGAAAAAAAGGAAGTTGCATACAAACAGAGTCGTACAACTTTTTGCAACTGCCAACACAATGTGTGATACATGCTACACAAAATGCTGTGCATCGCTTCGTTACAGCCAGAGCCACACATGCAGCCTTTAGCTTCTATCACAGCATGTGATTTGTGTTGGACACTGGTGTGTTTGTCTGGAGCATCAGTTAATCAGATATTCTCAGAGACCATGCCATCACGTGCCGCCGCTGTGGTTAAACAAAAAAAGGGTGCGGGCAACAAACAGAAAAACAAACAGACCAAGCAGTAGGTCACAAAAAAAAAAAAAAAAACAGAACAGTAACCTGCGTAAGGGATTGTTTAACACCAGGAAATGACGGGAGATCTGATTTGTTCAGCTGGACAGATTCATACTGACAAATCTTTGTGGATGTGCAGAGCAGCTACTACAAAATTCAGATAAAACATCTGAGTAGTAAACACCCGCGTATAGTTCGCCACGTCGTTAGGTCATTGTAGTCGGTCTTTGCAAAACAAGATCGGAAACGACAAGAAGAAAAGTCTAGCAGGCAGAGAGAAGGTTTTACCACAATTATCATCAGGTAGTGCAGTGGACATTTTTTTTCTCTCCTGAGGTGTGTGCCAAACAACAACAAACCATCGAGGCAAATGTCTGGTTGTCGAGCTGCTCATTATTAAGTAGTGGTGACCCCAGAGACCACAGCCCTGCCTTGTTTTCTATAAGATCCAGTATAAGTAACCACTACCAGAAGTGCTTCGCATCCTGTCTTTTTTCCTTTTTAGGTACATCAGTTTTGACAAAATCATATTCACATTTGTTGCACTGAGCACCGCTTTGTCTGTAAAAGCAGTAAAAAGGTCATAGATGTTCAGAAGAGGGTCTTGAGTTTCCTGGCAATGCCCGAGTCGTCCATGGAGCCATGGGAGCAAAACGGACAGCGTTCTGTCGATCACAACAAAACTAAACAATCGGCGACTGAGGATCTGCGAGTTTGTGTGTGTGGAAGAAGTCAGATCTGAGGAGGTATTTCCTCAAGAATGTAACGATGTCCTGAGACGAGTTAGAGAAACTTTCGGCTGGCTGGTTTTTAATCCTCTGAGGAAGCACGTGTTGGCCGTCACTCTTTTTTAGCTGACTAAAGTTTAGTATGCGGCCGATTAATCATTTGGTTCTTATAATGTGTCAGTGCTTACGGCTAAAAGAAACGATCTGTCCTTACTGTCTTCAATGATGTTCAGCTCATGTAATGGTTTCTGGTTGGAAAACCTTTGTTACTTGTAATGCTGAAGGAACATGTGAAACCTGACTACTACACAACACTACACTTCTTGATAGTGTCTTGGCTTTATCCTGTGGGTATGCAAACTTTTGCATTCAGCTTTACGTTATAGCCCCAAGCCTGCAACGGTAACTTCAAACCTTAAAAAAAAAAAAAAAAAAGACATGACAAAGAAAAATTCTGATTTACTGCAATTATATATGAATCTCGATCCCGGTGAATAGATTATTCCACAAGAGGCTGTTTAAGTGAAAAATAAAGGAGGTGGTGTCTCGGCGCATTCAGCACAAACATGCTCGTTCCTTGCCGGTGTGAAAAGAGAAGCAGTCTAAACAGCCCACAGAAAAGGCCAAACAAAACCACCTTTGTAATAAAGCAGTTAAGGCGCCTAGTGACACAACGACAGCTGCTGCCTTCGGCGTTCGACCCGACCTGCTCATTCGTCACTCTGCTGAACAAGACAAGCAAACCGGCCAATCAGAGGGCTCGATACAAAAGCAGAGCCATTGTACATGCAGCACACACACTGTTGAGGAGGAGAAGAAAGAAGAAGAAAAAAAAAAGAATACAAGACATTTAGTTGGGGCATGCCACATGGCAGTGTATCAAAGGTTTGAATATTCAACAGCGAGTAAGCAAAAGAGCGCCATTGAGCAAAATGTTACTGAGGAAACACCGAGCACATTATGATCTGACCGCATCTCCTCATGGAATAAATATTCAAGCCTAAAGGCTTTCATAAACATCCAGCCAATATAACCCTGGTCTCTGCCTACGTCAGGCAAATACAATCTGAATTTGTTCTGTATTCTCAGGCATTGTGTACCAGCAACAACGCTTTACCGCTAGGGGTAGACAGTTGGAGAAAATGGGAAATAAACTGCAGCATTTAAAAAAAAACATGACCTCTTTGTTCATAAGGAGTGTGATCGCTGGCAGTTTACCACAAAAAAAAATATAGGCTCGGTCATAATTTGCAATAACAGGGCTTTTTTTTTTCTTCCCCAAAACCTTAAACAGAACAAGGCACTTAAACCTTTAATTTATTAATTTAAAAAAAATGTCTATTTTTCAAATGACTGAATCAAATATAGTGAATCTCCACTCAACCCCAAGAGACCATCTGTTCACATGTCAGAAGGCGAGAAAGCATATGGCTGAGAAAAATGTGTCAATGAATCACTTAGGTATAAAATCTATACGAGTTATACAAGAGTTATATACCAGAATATATACTTCATAACAAATCTGCATTCTTTAATTCATTAACACATGATCAAATCACAGCTGCATACAGTATATTAACACGGATTCATCAGATATATTAATGCTTCAATAGTACCAATTTATCAGTGATCTGTTTCAACCTGTTTAATACACAAGAGGTTTAATGTCACAGTGAAAACACGATGGTTTAGACCGTAAAATGAAATTCTTACTTTACATGTCTTCCGTACAAAAAGGGGAAAAACATAAATAAATAAATGCACTATATACATATTAAGACTTGGAAATCCTACAAGGATTAACGACTGAGATAAAGAACTGTTTCTGTGACATTTATGGAAGGAGTCTCCAGTGTCAGTGCTTTTGGAGGAGTTTAAGAGTGTTAGTAAAACAAAAGAGATGGCAGTTCGGGAACGAGTGTTTATAGCTGTTGTAATGCAAGCAACAATAAAAATAAAAACTTTCTTCATCGAGTTTCCAAATCAAAAGTGATTCTATACATAGCTGAATAAGGGATAGCTTATATTTATATAAACAAAATGCACAGCTAATTCCAGCAATATTGTTAGTAGGGTATAATGATCTTGGTTAATGTTCGGGAAAACATTCCAGACCTTTTCTCTCTAAATGTTATAAAGTACATTAACTGTATTGTGAATAGGAGTAACATTAATGTAATGCCTTAACGCTAACCTCTGTTCCTGCAGTAAATAAAGACATGTCGAAAGACAGAACATTCAAAGAGTTTTGAGATGAGATACACAGTTGTTGTTTTTTTGTTTTTTTTTTACAAACGGTTTCTAAAAATCCCCACAAATCCCCCAAAAAGTGGCCTAAAATGCAAATGCTTAAACGAGCATAAAGGAAAGGGTCACCTCTATTGAACTAGTCTGGCTTTAAGCACAGACCTGAACGTGAGGATTGTGCAGTGAACACACTGGCTCTGTGAAGTGTGCTGAATATGCACAAGTGTTACAGCAGTGCAGCAGAGCGCATAGCAAAAAATCACACACAATCAGGGGCATTTACACAGGACTATTATTCAGGCTTGACCTAATTAAAGCTGGAATTAAATGACTGAAAAACACTATGTTAAACCATCCATTAAATTATAAGATTTCCAGGATTAAAATAACCTTTTGCTCACCAATTAGATATATAATTAATACATTCTGGTTAAATGTTTTGCGATCTGGGACTTATTTTTTAAGATTTAAAGATACTGCAACATAAGAGAATTTTTAAATAAAAGTATTCACAAAAGAAGCACACAATGCAAATTCTGCATCGTTAGATTTATTTATATTCCAATGTGAAATTTTTCATTAACTTTCTATAACGGCAGAATACAGACGTCAGTGACAGGTGTAATTAAACCATACTTAATATTAAATAGATTAAAAAATGCTATTTTTTTTTAATGTGTCAATCTGTTTGTAAGAAGATGCTTATTTAACGTTTAGTGAAGGAGTCTCCAGTGTCGCTTTCATGGGAAAGTCTTCAGGACATTGATCTTTCCTGTTTTTGAAGAACCTGACAAGGTGTGTGTGTGCATGCGTGTGTGTGTTCTTTTGTTTAACAACAAAAGAAAATAAAGAGGCTGGTGATAGAACATGTTTAAGGTTGCATATGAGAACGTATGTTACACAACACAAGCGATAACATGAGCCAACTTGTTTCATGATTATCCCATGACATTAAAAGTTACTATAATTGGATAAAGTGTACGAGGTGTTTGTTGTGGATCATTTTGCCAACAGTATCAGGATTGCTGTGATTCACAGCTTACTTGATGGAGCGGTTGGATTAATTAACTGGCATCAACGATAGCGGCAGTTGCTCTGCAATGCCAACATGTCATTTTAAACCTCAGCTATACTTCATGGATCCCATGATAAAGAACTAATACTTTACATTCAAAAGAACTAATATTTTACTACTTATGTCGACGTCATTTCCTGAGTTTTACTTAACTAGCACTCACTGCCTCAAGAGTATAGAAAAAAAACTCAAATAAAATGTATTTTTATCTATTAAACAGGACAATAAAGGTCACAACCCAAGCTAGTCTGGGCAAACTTCCCTTTTCCTTGCTGTGTGAAAAAGCGGAAGTGGCGTCATTCGGCATGCACGCGCAGCAAGAAAGAGCGCGTGCGCTGCATGTTACAGACTGCTCGCGTTTATTTCTATCTCTCTCGCTTCTCATCGCGACAAAAATAAAAAGTTGTGACAATTGTAAACTAAACGAGAAACGAACGTACGCTCGCTTCGAAGTGAGACGTAAGAGCTTTGTAGAGGTACGGGAGGTGTGAATGGGGAGGAGAAAATGTCCAGTTCGGGACAAAAGACAAAGACGGACATTGTTTTTAAAGTGCACAGAGATTCAGAGCCTGTTGTCACCCAACTGGAACAGCAGCAAGATGGAGATTATTATTATTATAGACTAGAAATAAACATAATAAAACAAAAAACATGATATAACTAATAAACTGACTCCTTTTGTCAATGCAGCTCAATGCAACTCCACCCTCACATCATCATCATCATCATAATAAATAAATAAATAAAACTACACACACAGTAAAGTAGCTTGATCCTGATAAACATATAAATAAATACAAATCCAACCTTGTACACTTGTCCATATGTGCCATTTCCGACCACTTCCACTAACTCAAAGATCCCAGCAGGATCCTAGAAGAGAAAAGAAGCAATAAAAACGTGTAAACGGTGGACACTTTGATATTACGTGCAATTGAAATAAACGATGAAAGCAGCTGTTGCGCTCTGGGATTCATGTCTAAAACACACACTCACAGACACACACACACACACACACACACACACACAGAGGCAGACAGACACAAGCCTGGGTTTTTCAAACAAAGGAAAAAAGCTGAACTCCAACATCAGCCTGCAGTCAGACACTAAAATAAAGCTCAGTGGGATTTACACACATGCAAGGATTTGGGGAAAAGGGAATTGTTCAGTGCATTTTCCCAACCCAGTTAAAGTGGTTGTATTTACACTCTTGATACTCACCCGTAACGACGACAGGTCTATATCGACTAGACTTTTAGCTGGAGAGTCGTTCGCCATCTTCTCAATAATACACACAAATGTCTCGTCTTCAGCCCTGTGACTCTGCACTTGTGCATCTGCAGTCGGTCTTTTTTCAATTAAATATATAATGACACGACAAAGCAAACGGATGACTCCGGTTGAAACACATGCACATTACTACATGTTGAGGTGGCAGCGCGATTTGTGCATGAAAAACACACGCGCGCGCGCGCGCGCTCGTGCACAAACACAGGAAGCCGGTCCGCTGATTCACACAGAGAGAAGGGCAGGGCTTAGTCAAGACAACGCGACCGGGATCTGCGTTGCATTACTCACAGTAGAGTCACGTTAGACCTAGATGGTCAAAATAAATATTAAAATATTATTGAATAACTAATATTTCTCTCAAAAGATGTGTTTGTAGTGAAGCACGAGGGCGCTCGCGATCTGAGACGCGCGCACGTGCGTTATAGGTAATTGGCAGGGTGGTCGAAATAAAAGGGCGTGGCCAAACAATCGGATTACAGTTTAGCTAGTGTGCTAATAAATCACTCAGCCTGACACGTCCGTCTGTTTAACTGACTCATACGTTAGTAATGCCTTGTAATTATGGCAGGTTAGAAATACGACATAAATTATAATAATTTGCCAAGAATCAACAATCCCTATCATTCAAAAGATTCTTCAAGACAATGTCAGATACCCCATATAATCTGTGTCTGGTAATAACAATAAGAAAAAACATAATCGTGGGTATGATGAAGATTTCTGCGAGGAGATGTTTAGTGAACATTGACAGAAGGAGTCTTCGGTCCTAGCTGTCAGGACAAATGAGTTTGTGCTGCCTGTTGTCTTATTTATGACAAAAAACTGAGGAAAAAGACTTAGCTGTTGAAAGAAAGCCTGTTTCTAGCTGCTCAGATGTAAGCGATAACAGTCCAACTTGCTTTGTGGGCATTCTGCATTAAACTGACCAACTATACATGTATAAAAAGTGAAAATGTCATTAATTAATACATGTAAATGTATAAGTTGGCAAATAATTGTGGAATAAGAGGAATAAAACACAGTAAAATATCAGCTCCCATTTCCGAGTCACCCAGATAGTATCACACCAAATGTATTATCCAAATAATACACAAAAAAATTTTACTGAAACATTTTACATGTTTTGTGTCTTACTTCTGACACGGCAGAAACCGAACAGTTTTTAGAATAATGTGTGATTCTGTCCAAATCCTAAACCTAGGAGTGTTGCATGTTATTTCCATGCCAGTGTGGCTTTCCTCCTACCTCTTAAAAACATGCTTCTGATGTTAATGTGTGTGCCGTGCGATGTACTGCCAGCCTGTTTTTAGTGTATTCCCACGTCATGCCTAGATTTTTTGGGATAGGCTTCAGATCCACCACAATTCTGACCAGGATAAAGTGAATACAGGGATGAGAACTGTATTATTTGGGTCATGGTTCATGTGTAGTTTGAGCACCCATGTCTGTGTATGTCACTCAGGCTGTACTGTGAACACATAATTTGTCCATGCATATGTCCATGTAAATAAAAGACACACAACTGAACAACATGATTTCTGAGCTTTGCGTTGAAAATGAACATGTAGAATTATAAGAGTCAATATCCCATTTGCAAACCTGTAGGTGTTAAAAGCTGAAGAGTTGTCAGCTTCTCACTTTTTAGCCTCGCTTTAAACACGTCGGACAGTAGCGTCGTTCACAATGCTTTTAGCTAGCTAGCTATCATTCTGTAGCTGGTTAATGGCTTCTGATTAGATCAAACTATTTAAAAGCTTGTAGTGTAGCTAGGTAGAATTACCTGCATTCAATTAACCATAGAATATTCTGTACATCTTCCTGTTTTTAGTTAAAACCATTGTGGCTGATAGACCGTATATTAAAAATTTAACCTGTGGTCCTCCTTTAAGACTGGGTGTCAGTTAACTTTAACTACTGTTTTTCAAATGGGAGCCACCTTCTTTAGCTAATCCTGTTTAGCTAATGATTCCTTCATGTGCTATCAGATTTTTGCTATGTATATGACATGTTCACGTTTTTTTATGAGAAAGAACACAGACATGGACAACGTCTAGTTCATTCATACATTTTTCTTCATTCACTTATATTTTGACACCCTAACACACATTGCTTACTTACTGTACCTAACTGACAATAATGGAATAATTCTGGTTAAATAGAAGCTAAGGTTTGTAAGGTTTAAAATTGTACATCATACCTGGTTACTGATGGTTGCTGATATACATAAATAAATATGATTATAATGGCTAGCCCTAATAATTAGCAACACAAATGAAAATGATCAGTAATTAATCATAATTAAATACTTAAGGCACTGTTCGTGTGCAAGTTCCCAATTGGAAACTTGCATTTATGATCATTCCAATAGCACATAAAGGTGGCATAAATCCAACATTTTGGATGGATCACTCAAAGGATTTGTGGGTTCAATGACCTCATTACACCTGAACACAGCAGGGTGATTTCCCACTTCAGCACACCTAATAATCCTTTTAAATAACGTGGGTGTGTATGTGTGTCTGAGTCTCTGTGTGTGTGTGTGTGTGTGTGTGTGTGTGTGTGTGTGTGTGTGTGTGTGTGTGTGTGTGTGTGTGTGTGTGTGTGAGTGTGTAAGCAGTCTAGTGTGCTGTCCGCTGGACTGAAACTGATGACTACTATTGGATGCAATAAATGTTTAATCAAAAGAAATGGTTATATTCTGAGCCCAAGAGCTGAAGTGGGTGGAATCTAACACAAAACATCCAGAAAGGAGCCAATTCCCTCCCCTAGTGAAGTGAGGTGATGGTCTCAGAACAATTTGGAGGCTATTTGCCAAGACGCCGAATCAGCAAGAAGTTTGGTCGACTTCCCAGATGGCTATTCAATTTAGCAGTAGTTCATGCCATGGGGAGCATTTTATTTAGACATAATATTCTGGCTGGCTGAACCAATGACGTTACAAATACAGTAAGGTGTTCTCACTCAGTCGATGCCAGAGGTGTCCATCTGTTCTACTAGACACTCTGCACCCTTTGACCATGTTCCCTAAACTTACCTTCTAAATGTTGTCATCTTCATGCTTGTTCGTTCGATCATATTCGTGGGGCTGCTTTCTTCTGGTCAGGGGTACAGTGGAGCACAAAAACAGTAGGCACAAGACCAGAAAACATCTTGACAGTATGTCTGTCCATTGCAGTGGTGTGTTGAATTATATATAACTTATATACTTAATAACTGATGCGTTGAGTTATATATTAAAGCAGGGAGATCAGCAGAACAAACATAAGCCAAGGAAGTGATTGTTTATCTGAATGATTAGCCTTCATTCACATATCCCTCATCAAATTTGTACTGTACATGGCTAGAGGGTACAGAACAGAAACAACACTGATGACACAAGTTTAAATATGGAATAAAAATAACACAATGTTGGATTTTTAAAAAACCTAGTGACAACTCATAACTTCGGGATTTGATCAAGGGTTTGTGCTCACGTCTGTTTTTTCTTGGTTCTCTATCTTCCTTCAAACTCCATAAACATGCATACTCGGGGATTAGCTCAAACCAGTACGCAAATGTTTGCCTGCAATGGACTGGTATCTCATCTGTGGTGAATTCTCCTATCTTAGATCCAACGTCTCCGAGATGCACCACACAATGTTACTAAAGATGAATGAATGGAATAGTTAAATTATTTAAATAAGTGCAGTTAAGAAGATTTAACCTAAATTAGGAGTAGTCACACAATATTTTGCAGTATAATAAGACAATTTCAAGTTTAACATTTCTAAAACAGGTGTATGTTAACAGCAAAATTAAACCAAATAATAAAAGGTGTTAGACAGTGTTAGAAATAAAGACACAAAATAAAGAAAAATTTGAACATAACAGTAAGATCTGAACACAACAAGCATCGCTAGTCCCTGAATGATTCACCAACCGACAGACAGGACAAACCGGTCAGGCTAGCCCTGTGTGTGTGTGTGTGTGTGTGTGTGTGTGTGTGTGTGTGTGTGTGTGTGTGTGTGTGTGTGTGTGTGTGTGTGTGTGTGTGTGTGTGTGTGCGCGCGTGTGTGTTCGAATGACAGAATTTTTGTTTAATACACAATTCTGCTTGTACATGAATAATTTAATGACATGAGAATATTTTTCTTAGTTTATACACAGCTTTGACTAGATAGTCTACAGTGTTGTTAGAAAGCCAGATCTACAAATACTGAAAAAGAAAAAAGTCAAATGTCTTTATGCAGAAACAAATACCTACCATAAGCACTTCATCTAAAATAAAACAAAAAATAAGAATAGTAATGAAGAGCTTTTACATGTGAATTACAAAAGCAATTGCTAAGAGCTGAGAAGCTGCAGGAGAAGATAATAAAGTAGATCACTATGTTTTTTATACCATTTTGCTTTTGTCCTCTGTTTGTTTTTTACGTCATCTAGCTGTGCATAATTCTGCAATTGATCATTAACGATAAATGCGATAAAGGCGAGCTACTGTATAAAGAATTGAGTAAGTGGCTGAATGGAAATGACATCATACAGTATGTGCTATGAGGTCAGATCCATGAGCGATTGATGAGGAAATGACTCAAAGCAAAAAATTACTCTGACTTACTGCTCATGTTGTGCATCATAAGGTTATTAAGCAGTATTAAAGACCCTGCTGAGAAAGCAGGATAGAAGAATAAAAGTTGTGGTGAAAACATTGTATTGACCAAAGAAAGAATTAGAGTGAGTGCAGATAATCAGCATGACTTTACCGTATACTGCTGCTGAATGACCAAAACTGATTGGTCAGATTGTGTATAGATTTTGTAACAGCAGCTCCGACGGTAGAGCAAATTATGAATGCACTAATCAATATTATCTCTTCTATCATAACAATAGACACTTATTGAGAATGCTTCATATAAATGAATTTAAATATCTTATTGTGTAGTGGTTGGCGTTTTTGCCTCCCAAATCCATGGGTTGGGGTTTGATTTCTGTCATGCTTCAGGGGTTTCCTTCCCCAGTCCAAAGACATTTGGAAGTATTTTATGCTGATTGGCATCTCTTTATTGTCTGTAGTGTGTGAGTGTGTGTGTGATTGTACCCTGTGATGGGTTGGCACTCCGTCTATGGTGTCTGTCAACTAAAGAGGAGATGTGATATTTTGCATCTATACAACATTTGTTTGACTGTATATTTATAATCACCCCCTCCAGTGTCGCCCATATGAGCATGAGGTTCCCCATTGAGTCTGGTTCCTCTCAAGGTTTCTTCCTTTACTGTCTAAGGGAGTTTTTCTTGCCACTGCTGCCTGAGTCACCTCAGACTTGCTCATTGGGGATAAATACATACACATTATGAACTAAATATATCTAATATTAATCTTGGATTTGTATTCTATTAATCTTTATATTATTCTTTGTATTAATCTTTTGTTCTATGTTTCTGTTCTTTAAATCTGCTTTGAGACAATGTCAATTGTAAAAAGCGCTATACAAATAAACTGGAATTGAATTGAATCTGTCGCCCTGCTTGGGAGAAGCTTCACATGACCATGCGTAGGATAAACACTACAGAAAATGGGTAGATGAATGGAATTGGAATTTATGATATAAAGATGTTTTCAAAACGTTTTAACGTTAACGGAAATGTTGCCTAGGAATTGTTGTTCTTTAATTAATATACAGTGTAACATTAGGAAATGGCTGTGGGAATAAAACAGTTCACGAGTCATGTTAAACATGAAATAAAGGGATGTGGTTGCTTAGCGGTTAAGGTATAGGATTATTGATCAGAAGGTCAGAGTTTGAGTCCCAGGTCCACCAAGCTACCTCTGCTGGGCCCCTGAGCAAGGCCCTTAACCCTCAAATGCTCAGGTTTATAAAATGGAAGTCACTTTGGAAAAGGGGGTCTGCTAAATGCTGCAAATGTAAATAAGCTTCTGCTAAAAGTAACAGCTATTTTATTTTATGTTTAATGCTTCACACAGGTCTCACACTGATGCAGCAGGTAAATTCAGTCAAACTCAGGAGTCAAAGCTAATGTTTGAGTTTCACTGATAAGAGTGTTGCCACAACACAGACACCATTTAAGGAGCTTCGCACCAAACGTAGCAAAAATATACAACTAAATAAAATGGAGGATGTAGGACTTGAACTTGGACATGTACGCAAATCCATGAAACTTTTCTGTTTGTACATTGTGAAAACTCCAGATATTATCTTTCAGAATATGTTACCTAGTTAGAATGTTCATCGTTTGTAGTTTGAGTTGAGAAATTCACCAAAACAACTTTAGTATGTGCAACTTTTGAATAAAGTATTTGTTTCTTTTCCCCCCCTAATATCTCTAATTTGTGTGTTGACCGAATATCTGTAGGTCCATATTTACAAACAGCTAAACAACGCTAAACAACAAAATTATTGGCACCTGTCATGAGAATGGGTGCAAGTTAACGTATTAAATCAGACACAGTTAAAACTGTCCATTCAACCAGTTAGAGCATTTTGTTCCTTGAAGCGCAGCAGCCTAGTGCTTATATATAAATATGAAGTTTTACACCATAAAAAAACAAAGCACTTATAACGCAATGTCAAGTGGGAAGGACACCATTAAATCAGGAAATTCTGGATCTGCTTAAGGGGTCATGTGTAAGTAAGTAAGTAGGTAAGTAAGTAGGTAAGTAAGTAAGTGTTATTGTAATATGAATGCATTTTAAGTGAATCATTAGAAAGCCCTTGATGTCCTCCTGGGTGATAGTTAACCACATTTTGTGTGTTTGCTAAAGCAGTGATAAACATACAACCCAGTAACTTTCTCAACAGCAAAATACAGCCATTGGGCTTATTTTATCAAACGTTAAATAAATGTGTATGTAAATATGTGCACAAGCCACATTACATTCATTCATTCATTCATGTTCTACCGCTTTATCCGAACTACTCGGGTCACGGGGAGCCTGTGCCTATCCCAGGCGTCATCGGGCATCAAGGCAGGACACACCCTGGACGGAGTAGCCACATTACACTGCTTTGAAAATTATTTATTTGTACTTCGTGTATATCCTATTTGTGAAACAGCTCAGCTGCATGTAGTGAAGATACAAAACTCCTTCATATTTGAGTGTACAGACAGCTAAGATCCAGAAATGAACAAATCAGAGGAAAGGCTGAAATGCAGAAGTGGGAATTATTATGACTCTCTTCTTATGCCAAAAAAAAAAAAGAACTCAATAAAATATAATATTCATGACAGCAAGTGAAGGGAGTTTGCATGTTCTCCCCGTGCCTCAGGGGTTTCCTCCGGGTACTCCGGTTTCCTCCCCCAGTCCAAAGACATGCATGGTAGGTTGATTTCATCTCTGGAAAATTGTCCGTAGTGTGTGATTGTGTGAGTGAATGAGAGTGTGTGTGCATGAGCAGTAACCAGCTATAGAACAAGCTATAATAATCTTAAGCATGAATTTACCTCCATTCAGGAGTGTGAGTCGACTACAGACGTCTTTTTTCCGATTTCACTGGAATTTCCTGAAAAACAGATCTCTTGTCTAAATGCTCGTACGAGTGATGTCATTTTCCCATTTCTCATTTTCAGCAAGAAACCTTAAGATATGACATATTTGGGTTAATACTAGAGATAGCACAATACCATTTTTTCTTTTCCAAAATCAGACAGGAAACACAAGTCTCTGTAGAAAGTTATTTTCCAAACCCATTTCCAAACTCTACCTTAAGTAACAGGATAATCTTTCTCTGATATCAAATCTACCATCATTTTGTTTGTATCAGCTAGATACAGATATTGTATATTGGATCAGTACAATGTCTAATTAAAACATATTTGAATGGATACATTCAAAGTTCATTTTCTTAGATTCCATATTGAAAGTAAATGAAGTCTTCTAAGACACACACACACACACACACACACACACACACACACACACACACACACACACACACACACACACACACACACATAGTGTAGGTGCTTCTATGCTGATGTATCAGCATGAAATGTACAGAAATCCCCAGGAGATCTTAAGAATACTTAGATGATTAGCAAAAAATGTACAGCATGAATGAAGGTTGTTCAACAGCTTGTTCATCAAAGATCAAAAAAATGTGTAGCAGTGTTTTAATAGTCAGTTTCCAAAGAACAATACCAGGTGACGTGTTTTAACGTCAGCAATTTGACAGTAAAAAGGCAACCATCAGACCTTTAACCAGGAAGGAACCTACTTTAAACACCTGATGTCCCAGACAAGAAGTGAACATCTGATGATGAATCATTCATCACCGTGTCACAATATTCCACCACGGAGGAAGCTAAAAACATTCACATTAAGCAGAAGTTGGGACAGACACAGTTTGGGAATACATCAGAGGAAGTTGTCAGTCAGACATTAGCCTATTCTTCTCAATTTTAGCTTTACTCTTCACCATAGCCGCGCTGGGAAAACTGTCCAGGTCATGAGCAGCAGCTCAAAAGCTTTGTGGAGCAACAAAGAAAAATGGTGTAATGCCAAGAGGATGAATTTATAGTACGTGTATTTTCCCATGCATACAAATATGGTACATTGTAATAAGGAATCACTTACTGTATTAAGTTTTATACATTATGTTGTAGAAGGTGTAAAATTGGGCTTTCTGTAGATGAAAACCTAGAAAAACCTTCTCTATTTTTATAATGAATAAACATTCCAGTGGCTTTGCATATCCAAATAACTGAAAGCTTTATTAACTGCGTCACTGTATTTAATTTAACAGTATCAGATACAGTAAGGCGTGCTGTGAACTACAAACTGTAGCAATAAAAAAAAACCCTGTCTGGGTCTAATACTTATACAACAACATAGTTGAATGATATATTTTGCTAGGAAAGTGTTGATTAATTTTTTTATTTTTTTTTGCTCATTCATACAAACACGTGTGTCTGACTACACAATTCAATTAAGTTTTCTTGTATTGTGATTTTAGCATCGGACTCTGTCACAAATCAGCTTTACAGTAATATATAAACTCAGGATGTAGATTTCACATTTTTTAAATGAAGCCAGCGATGACACCAGTGAAGAAAAACTCCCTGAGACTCTATGAGAGGAAGAAACCTTCAGAGGAACCAGATTCAAAAGGGAATCAATCCTCAGCTGGGTGACACTGGATATCATGATTATAAATTATTTCCCTTCTATAACTGTGTACTATTTGGTCAATCATGTACAATCATGTAGCCAGAAAATTCAATCTAGTTCAACTAACTTGTTTTAAATAGCAATGGATGCAAAGTTTCTACTCTTTGAATTTCTTCTACATGCTAAATAGCATTTCATTGCTATTTACTGTACATGTAGCAACGTGCAATGGCAATAAAGCTGCATCTACACACGCGGACTGAATCGTTGGTACCCTTCCATTAAGGGTACTATCCTTTTTGTCCAGTTTCATTAGTTTTTATTATTATTATTATTATTATTATTATTATTATTATTATTATTACACTCTTAAACCACAATTCAAAAGCAAAGTCTGATTTTTATTAGTCAATCTTCAGTAAATTGTTATTCAATATTACTTTTGTCAGTTTCAAGTTATTTCAGTGACCATTCTGGGTTTTTCTTTTTTTAATAGAAGGGTACCAACAATTTTGTCTATCTATCTATCTATCTATCTATCTATCTATCTATCTATCTATCTATCTATCTATCTATCTATCTATCTATCTATCTATCTATCTATCTATCTATCATAAAATATTGATTACCATTCAGGGAGATAAAGGCAAAGTAAGTAATAATTAAATATTGTCCCATTGTCTGATTTTACAACATCACTTAATAGAAGTTATTTTCTATTTATAATATGATATGAATGTTGTATGGGGAAAACGTGCAAGTGGATTTGTATGGTTTGTGATTTTTGTGGTGGTGTAAACATGGATGTGTTGATACCATCACTGATCTCATGGATGGTTCTGAGACTAGATTAAAATGCTCTGATACCAACAAATGACGTAAACCTAGTGTCTTGCTAAACAAAGGTTGGCACAAAATGGCAGCAATCTGGATGAGTTTGACCTTTGACAATCAAATCAAAGAAAGAAAACCTGATCCATGATATCTCTGACTGCTTAACAATAAGTAGGTTATTATTTGTGGTATCTGTATTAGTATCAGTATTGGTAAGACAAGTAAGATGTAAGACACGCTAATTACTGGTATGGCTTCTCGAGATGAATTATTTCGGTTTGCGAATATATAAAATGCTACTGAGTCATTCACAGACCAGAGCTTCGTCTGAATGTCAATTTTCACACAGGTCCAAAAATAATAAAATGTTACCTCAGTGATTAGAAAGCTAATGACAATAACAGGACATGTATGGGCATGCCTTTTTGTGTGCATGTTGTGCTTTCTTTAAATTGCTTGAGTCATTTCCAGCTCTAATCATCCAGACGTAGCAGGTTTTGTAACACAAGCTTTATTGTTCACTCCCATTATAGAAAAATGCATGCCATGAATGTACACAAGTACCGACTCTGGTGCTACAACAACATGGTGTAAGTTGATCGTGTGTGTGACCTTTTAAATGCTTATTTATCACTGAGTCACACATGGCTGAGAAGTAGCATTCAAACTGACCTTAGTAAACATTAGAGCCGGATTTACGGGTTATATGGATCACAACGCAAACACCGTGCGACAGAAAATGGCATTTATATCTAACACTACATCTATATCCAGCTCATTACATCATTATAATGAGCTAGATATATCTTATATAAAGGGCTCCAAAAATTAATTTAATTAGATCCATAAAGATTTAAAAGGCAAATTATTAGATTTAATAGATTTATTAGAATCTAACCTTCTTTCAAAAACTCATCTAAGATCATTTTATACTATTTTGTAATTTAAAACAGAAAATTGTTCTAGGATCTGGTTCTTTACCTCTACATCACATAATTTCTTAACTTAAGCATGGAAAACTGATCCCAGAACAGTTATTAATCGAGTAATGCCATAATTGTGACAGTAAAACTTTGCCACTCTTGCCTCTCACTCATTCTTTAGCATGAGTTTACCACTGCCGCCATCGTGTGGCTGATTTTAGAATTACACGGTACATTTCTTAACAGATGATCATTCAATAGTTTTGTTTAGCGAGATAAATTTTTTTATGAGTCAGGATCTAATTCTGACGGTAAAAATGTATTAATTAAATTAAAATTCATATATTTCCTGTGTGTTGGTCTTTATGAAATTATATCTTGTTTGCTGATGTTTAGTCTTTCCTTGTAGCCAATCAAATTAATATAATTTTTATTAAAGGATCAATAGTTTATTTTTTTTGTACCTATAGTACCTAGCTAATGTTACTAGGTTGTATCCCTTAGTTAATATGCTAGCTCATAGATTTACTATCAGGCTGTTTTGCTAACTGGTTTACCTCATAGCTATAATACTAACAATCTAATATACTGTCAAGCTATTATGCTAACATACTGGTTTACCTCATAGTTAGAATGCTAACTAACTGATTTACTATCAAGCTATTATGCTAACATACTGGTTTACCTCATAGTTAGAATGCTAACTAACTGATTTACTATCAAGCTATTATGCTAACATACTGGTTTACCTCATAGTTAGAATGCTAACTAACTGATTTACTATCAAGCTATTATGCTAACATACTGGTTTACCTCATAGTTAGAATGCTAACTAACTGATTTACTATCAAGCTATTATGCTAACATACTGGTTTACCTCATGGTTAGAATGCTAACTAACTGATTTACTATCAAGCTATTATGCTAACATACTGGTTTACCTCATAGTTAGAATGCTAACTAACTGATTTATTATCAAGCTATTATGCTAACATACTGGTTTACCTCATAGTTAGAATGCTAACTAACTGTTTTATTATCAAGCTATTATGCTAACATACTGGTTTACCTCATAGTTAGAATGCTAACTAACTGATTTACTATCAAGCTATTATGCTAACATACTGGTTTACCTCATAGTTAGAATGCTAACTAACTGATTTATTATCAAGCTATTATGCTAACATACTGGTTTACCTCATAGCTATAATGCTAACTAACTGATTTACTTTCAAGCTAGTATGCTAACATACTGGTTTTCCTCATAGCTAGTTATGAGAGTAAGAATGAGAACTTATACCCTTCACTGTAATCACTCTTGCTGTTTATTTATTAAGACATTTTTGTGACTGTTTGTATAGTCAGTTATTAGCTATTATGCTAACTACATGGTTTATATTGTTACAGATAGCTATTAGCATTGAAGTAGTTTGTACTGGCAGTTTGCATTTTGTTACAAAATTAGCTAAAATTTTAGAGATTAATAAAGAGTTAGGGACTACAAGTGCTTTTATTTAGCTTTAAAAGGCACCGATTTATTATTATCAGCAGTGTGGGTCTTGAGGTGGACATCCTTTTCTTTTATGAATCCTTCTTGTACTTTCATCCTTTTAGTTGTTTTCTATATTTCCTCCTTTAACAAATAAGAAATTTGAAGTTTTACTTTTGCCAGAGTATTTATTTCGATGAGTAATTGCACTTTCACATGAGTGAAGAATTTAAGTACTTTTATCACCTTTGACAACACAAATATATTAAGGTATTTTGGTGTATCACAGTATAATTTAGTACCCAGTACAATGTCTAAGTGGGCTTCGTTGTTTGAAAACTTTCTAGCATAATTCGAGGAAGACACACAAAAATAGTGTTTTTTGTAACTTCATATACAAGACTGTAGTGAAACGTTCAGCTAAATCAATGTATAGTCATCACGCGCACACAGGGCCTATTTTACGAGCAAAAAACAAACATATGTAGCTATTAAGGTAAAATAGAAAAAAGTAAAGCAAAGCATTATCATTTTAAAACAACCATAGAAAAAACCCTTTAAACAGAAGCTTGTTTTGATGCAAAATATAAAATCATTTTAATTTTATCCGAACGTACAAATCGACATAGAAATGCAGCATTTGTGCAGTAACCAGGAGGAGATGCTACATGAGAAAAGAAGAGCTACACACAGTCTTGCACATCACGAAAAGAAAGAAAATCAGTCACAGTGGAAAAATGAAGGAAAATAAATAAAGAAAGGTCAGTCCAAGGCCTCAGATTTGTCAGGACACAAATGCTCATAAACCTTTTTCAACAGGTAAAGTTTCACAAACTGCTTACTGTGCAGAACCAGAAGGTAAAGATGCATAGAACATACAATGGTAAAAGTAGTAGACTCGATATTTTTTTGGATCAGGGACCAATTCTGAAGCTGTCCACAATGAGGAAATTAAATAAGTTAAAACTATTTGCATCCTGAGACTGAAAAAAAAAGTAGGTCATGAATGATATGGGCTACAAGAATTTGTCATCTTACAGGATGTTTTTTTGGTCATTTTCATTCATTGGACTATTATAGGACTAGTGTTATATTTAGGTAATTGTTTGGTAATATAATGTATACTTAAAGCAGTACATACGCTTGATTTTGCGCTCTGAAGTTTACTTGGGGTCATCAGTATTATCGGTACAGTCTAGAACACAAATGTTCTATTGTATCTTTAAGACCAGTGCTCTGTTTAACATTTAGTTTTAATGCATTGTTCGCTTAAAAATTTCACAAACAAAATTTGTATTTATTTTTTTGTATCAAATTGATCGGCGTCAATTGCATGAAAAGCAAAATGTAAACAAAAATGAGGCAATATGAATAAATAAATTATAATTAGTAATCAAAATTGGAAAAAAGTGACAGCACTTCGTTTCAGTAACAAACCACATAGAACTGATACATTTTCAGCACAGTGCTCAGTGATGCACGGTGTGAAGGGTTTTTCAAGGTCTAGACTTTCCTGAACTCAGATAAGAGAGAAAGGGAGAAAAATCACACTTCAGTTCCAAACAACTACTTTCAAAGATGCACCTCACTTCTACATTTACGTTCCTGATAAACGTTAAAGGCTTTTCGACAGGAACATCAGATTATCGCATTGAGCTCATTTACCTGAGGTGAAAGTCACTCACATTGCATTTAAATGTAAATCTCGTCATTATTTCTTCGGTCAACTTCTCTCTGTTCATGCCAATATCTGTGAGGAAATAACTGCTAATTTATTCAGTCGTATCTGTTCTTCGAGTTAATTCTGCATGGTCACAGGTACACAGCATACAAGAGCTCTTCTCTATTTTGATGATCATTTGACCGTGCACTAGAATGACAACCATTTTGACAGTCGACCAAAGTGATCAGCTGATGTCCATTTCACTAGGAGATGTGAGTCATCAACTGTGAGATGTGTTCTTGGATAGGTCTAAGGTCTAAAACCTTTCTAGCAAAATTGCTTTGCTAGAAAGATTTTAGACATGTTTAGGCAGCTTGTTTGTTAATCTGACTAATTAACCAAATATTTATAATTGTTATTTTAGTGTTCTTAAATTGGGGAGACAATGTTATTAACAGAAATACTCATATTTGGACACACAAACAAACCAAAAAAAAAAAACCCAAAAAAACAAAAACAAAAGAAGGCAGATAAATCGACTCATTTCCAGTGACAGCAATCAGTCAGATTTCTAGCTATCATTTTAATCTAGGATTGATGTTTCCCTTTCAAGATACAGTAAACATTTCTAGATTTCCAAAATGGACATCGATCAAAGCTGTAATAAATCTTCGAAAAGGTCTGGAAATTCTCTCTCCTTGTTTTGACCCTCCACTATACCGACTGATTGCTCGTCCTGTGAAACGGTTCAAATTCCATCATCGTGCCTATAATGAATATTTGTGCAATGTGTGGCTTGCAAGACTGTTTTTTCAAAGGAGGTAATAAAATGTTGTGTGCAGGCTTAACTAGTACATGATGTGTGAACCACAAGCAGGCCACTGGACCAGTAAACATACCGGAAACCCATGAGATGCATTTGGTCAGCCTTACACACGTATGAGGCACAAAGCAGGAGTGGCATGTTCACAGCGTTCGGTTATCAGCGCAGGGCTTCCTCTTTCAGTTTTTACAACGTATTTAGCTATGGTCAGTCTTTTTTGTTTTTGAGCCTGTGCGTGTCAGTTAATGGTTCGGCGAGTGGTTGCGGATGATGAGAGACTCGACAAGCTGCTTCAGTGGCCCGCTACCTTTCTTGTGGCTCCTGAAAAGACAGTGACTATGACGACGGTGAGGACCGAGGAAGGCCAAGGTCATCGAGGGCGCTTCCTGGTGACGAAGATGAGCACGCGGCGGATGGCGAGGAGTCGGTCCTTCAGTGATGTCATTGCCAAAATGGTGAGCTGAGCTTTATTCTCTAGAGGCAGCACAGCCAAGAGCCACCAGCACCACGCCGGCCCGCTCAAGTTCCCCTGAAAACAGACATAAGATATATTTGTTTAATCTTAAATAATCTGTATGTACTCTGTTAATCATACAGAAAAAAATATTAATTAAAAATATATAATAATAATCATCATCATCATCATCATCATAATAATAGACAATAATTAGAGAGAGAGATAAATTGTAAAATGAACTGCCCGTTTATGAAAGGTTTGAATTTGGTAAACTTTATGGAAAAAGGAAAAATCGAACAATCTATAAACTTTCGTTTCAGCTGAGTGGAACTTCATGGAAAACTCAATGACTTAAAACCCAATATGATCAGTCAAGGTATTAGTCCATTAGCACAGACTGAAACATAAATGTGCTTCCAAACTAGGTATGTATTTGTCTGTTGTTGTTCGTTAATGTTTAAAAATGGTTAGCACTGGCTATTGTTAAAAAGGTCTTTAAGGTCATGCTGTGATTGGAATGATATGCATCCTGGAATGATGCTTCACCTGTGGGTTGGGGTCTTTTGCAGGCAGGTGACCAAAGTGGCTCAGGATCTGGCTTTTCATGTTGTCTTTGAGAGATGTGAACCAGGCTGTGGCCTGATCATACACCGAGTCATGCAGCTTCAGAAGCTCGGATAATTCCTCTCCTTCCACCTTCCAAACACACAAAAACATCAGGATATAAGACACAGACGATCCTTAAATCACAAACCCATGCTCACTCCCACTTCTCTCTTGTACCTTTTTGTCCTCCAGATATTCAATCTTGGCTGTGTTGTAGCCGTCTCTCTGACCATGACTGAGCACTTTGAAGCGAGCCATGCCGACCGTATCGACCACCGAGCGACCGTCAGGGAAGAACTTCACGTCTTTCACCTCCAGCATGCAGCCATAATCTGCAAACCTGATGAATCAAACATCCTGACGTTAAGCTTTGCACACTGTGTACTGGGATTCTACATTGGTTGTGTTAGAAGAGACTCTTAATCGAAAAAAAAATTGTTGTCTTGAAGCCACTCACCCTTTCAGTTCATCTGAAATGCACATGCCAAACTGCTTGGTTCCTGTTTCCATGGCCCTGCGGATCATCAGCCTATAGCGAGGCTCAAATACGTGCAGCGGGCAGGGGATTGTGGGAAATGCCATGGTGCAGACAAAGATAGGAACTTCTTGGTTCAAGCTGGAATGGAAAAAATTAACAGCATAAATGACTTTGTTATTACACACCAATAAAATCACACTCACTATTAGAGACAGGAATGTTTTTATGGATCACATGCAGCTTTCATTAGAAATGAGATCGGTTTAATAGGCTACAAAATGTCTATATAACCATAAGATCAGTGCTCAGAAGGTAGAATAAAAACAACGTAAGCATCAGGAGAGTTGGACTCACTTGGACAGTTCTTTCATTTCTTCTTCGTGCACTTTCCTCCTCTCTTCCAGCTCCTCGCGCAGGTAGAGCTGAAGTACCTCCTCCATCAGGAAAGTCTTTTTGAACCCTCTTGTGGCAAGATACTGCAATTACACCAAAGCAAATTTAGTGTTTTTGTACAGCAATCAAGTTTCAAATTAGTTTGAACTTTCTGTGACCAAGATCACATGTGCATCATGTTTTATATGAATAAAATTCAGAGTACTAAAACCTAAAACAACATACAAGCTGACTTTATTAGAAGGAAGCTGTTTGAGGGCCAAGCGTTGCTCCTTGTGGGACTCCATATATGGTCAACAAACCTACCAGTAAGTCGTCCACAGGTCACAGAAAGACTAAACCACATTTCACTTTTATTTACAAGAAAATCCTTTGTCATCTAGAATGATTAAATAGTAAATATTAGTATAAAAATATAGATTTAAAGATTCTTTAAACTTTTTTTTTAAACTTTTAACTGGGAAGTGGTAGCTCAAACAAGGCCCTTAACCCTCAAATGTTCAGTTATATAAATGAGTTAAAAGTAAGTCAATCTGGATAAGGTTGTCTACCAAATACTGTAAATGTAAAATCTAAGAAAGACCCAAAATGTAGTCTCTTTAGAGTCCAGCCTCTGTAACAGAATCAATAGTTATATAAGGTCTCCCTGATGCGAAGAAAGCAATAGTTCAAGTAAAATACTATTTACAGTGCCTCATTATCCAAGTCTCAACTCAAACACGAACGCTGTAATTTTCTAGTTATGCCAAACAACACGTCTTGTACTCGTTACAATCTGCCTTTGTGAGGAGGGATTTGCTCTGTACATTCTTGAAACGGTGAAGAACTCTTTCAAGTTATGAAAATTGTGATAAATTCTATCACTTCACTTATTCTGGCTGAGCGGCTCTTGGATGAAACCAGAAGTGAATTTAGTGCATGGGGTTTCAAAATGATGAGCACAGTCTCAAGATTTTCAGCCTCAGGATGAAGAACCTAGGAATAACTAGTGTTATATGATGTACTGAGACGTTTGCATGCTTAATGAAGATGGCACGGATTGAACTGTATCCTCAATGGTGATTTCCGTTCCATCAGCTACCTAATGTTCCTGCAGATGGAACATTACTCCGAAAGCAAATGTAACAATGTTATATACACTAGTAATGGCTTTTAAAACTTTTCTACTCAGTGATTAAGTAACATTTACGACATTTAGCAGACAAGATCGTATCCAGAGCAGCATAAATGTATGCAACTAAGCGATCGATCGCAATGGGCCTTGCCGAAGGGCCCGACAGTGTCAGCTTGGTGGTCCTGGGGTTCAAACTCACAGCCTTTGGATCAGTAGTCCCACACTTAACCACTGAGCATACCACATTACCTTCCCTTAAAAACCAGTCGTGCTTGTGGTGGATGGCAGCAGGCCAAAAACCAAAGTTATACTAGTCAAAACATTAAGAACACCTGCTTGTTGAAGTTGATTATTTAACAATAACAAAATGCCAAAGTGTTTTATTCATCTTATACCATTGCAAGTAAAACATGAATGATGTCACTAATAGTCATGTCAATTTATAATGTTATCACTTGTGGTATAAAGTTACGAACAGTAGCTCCCTCACCAGCCGTTTTTTTAGAGGTTAAAAAGATCTGAATCTCTGACATTCATGTGATTCAGAATTTAACACTACAGTCTTTTACATGACTGTTACAAACCCTTGACACTGGAGACTTTCACACTAAATACCATGAACAGACACACAGGACAATGTAGAGATGCCAATCAGCCTACAACATGGGACTTTGGAGTGAAACCAGAGTGCCTGAAGGAAACCCCTGAAGCACGGGGACAATCCGTGATATTTACAAAATCTCTGGAGTGTCCAAAATACAAGCTTCTGTGAATGACTTGTTACTATAGAAACGATACTGCATTAAAAATAGTGCATAATGTAAATCTGTGCCTTGAATTACAACGAGAACTACCGTCAGCGCTGATGTGATAAATTAAATCATCATCGACACGGTCCACCCAATCACCACCCAAGGACAGGCTAAACACTTATTTGATGCTAATCCTAATAAAAACCGTGTTGAAAGTTTAGTACCTTTATTATTAATCGCTTAAATTTCACTTGGAAGTCTTAAAACCTAGTGCCTTATAGCGTCACTAATACCATAGCACATAGGGGTGTGGAGGCAGCATAAAGGAAGGAACAAATCTTGAACTCAAAAGCATGCTATGTACTGGAAGGGGAAATAAAAACAGTTTGTTCCAGAGTGTACTTATTGGATGTCATAATCGCTGTCTTTCATCTACTGTACTTCCTTATTCAGCAAACGCGTTACTACAAAACATGTGTACACTGTCAAGCCACGTGTTTGAATTCAATACCTCGGAAAGGTTCTCTTTGCATAGAGGACAGTTGGGGTTATGATCCAGGCAGCGTTCCAGACACTTGAGACAGAAGGTGTGGCCACAGGGAGTGGTGACCGGCTCGTAGAACAACCTAGTAAACCGGGGACAGATGGTACACATGATTACCCTTCATTACCTTTTACCTGTGTTGTGTAACTGTACCTAGTTTGAAAAACTGGTTTGTAGCATAGTGTACAAATGACATCACGCTCCGGCTTAGAACATTCCGTTCCAGAATAATCACGTGGAATAATCAGACTCGAATTACAGATAAGGTCACGTGGAATAATCTAACTCGAATTACCAAAACAATTAAGCTGTATCTTTGAACATCTTAGCGCTGCATCAGGTTTAACAAGCCCGCAGCAATTTACTGATGTGCCTCCTAAAAAAAGAAAAGGAAAGCTGATGTACAGTTGTTGTTTTTCATGTATTTTTTTTTTCTCCGTTACACAATTTTCCCGTCTGCTCCAGTTTGTTCCCACCCACCGGCTTGCTCTTTCAGGTCACATGGCAGCGACCCACTGGCTAACACGTGCTTCCTCTGGGACACTTCACCACTCAACAATGAGAGGCACGTGTTAGCCAGTGAAAACGCTATCCACCCTCTTCTCCATACACAAGCACGCTGACCTCTAGTGTTGCGGTGATTGACACAGGAGAGACAGTACGCCAGTATCTCCCACCTAGAGAGCATGGCAAACTTTTTCTCTTGGCTAAAATTTTTTTTAAATGGTAAACTGATCCAACATGTAGCAGTAGGTAGAAACCTCTGAACAGAAATCACTTCTCTACTCTAAACCATTTTGTCCCGGAGACCTCATCAACAAATTTGCTTCGTGTTCCTTTTAAACAGCAGCCGGTAATTTTTTAAAAGCTGACTGTGACATGCGACATTAATCTAATAATCCCAGCCTTCCTCTTTCTTCTTCCAGTAAAACAAAAGCCTGACATGCAGAAAAGAAAGAGAGCCATTGTGTGCGACAGTTACGGCTGAAACGGTCATTAAACCATCAGGGGTGTAGAAGCACTTTATTAAATGAATTTGCTGGCTTTTGGTGGTGTATTGAGTGGATTTGGTGAAGCTTATCATCATATTTGATTACAGTAAAAAAAAAACTTGGAAAAAAAAAAAGACAGCATAATATAACTGCAGGAGTGCCCACATGTCTAATTTACCTCATGCACAGAGAACACTCCATGTCTGCACTGTCCAAGAGATGAGATGGTACTGTCCTTGTCCCGTACTGGACAGGAGTCGCCTGTGAAGAGCTCGGTGGATCTGAGAGAGATGTAGAGAAAGAGTAGGATACATGACTGGTAGGTTTATTTTTTTTTTTTTAAAAAAAAGGTAATAGTATCTCCTACAAAACAGAAAAAAAGCCTTCTTCAAAAAAGGCAAAATAAATTTCTCCTCAAAGAAAATGTCACATTATTAACAGTTGCTACAAAAACGGTATGTCCTGAGTCTGGCTATGCAGTGCATGAAATCATGCAGGTACAGATCCGTTAATGAATAAAACATCAGCATGGCGTAAATTGTAATCTCCGTGACTTTGTGGCATGGTTGGCTGGTTTGACGATCTCATGACTGCTAGACTCCTGAGATTTTCACACAAAACATCTGAGAACATGCTGCTCATGAGAGAGGTCAGGTAACAATGCTCAGCCTGGAGGAAAGGCTACAGTAATGCAAATAACCGCTCTTTACAACTGTGGTGAGCAGAAAAGCGTCAGAGTGCACAACTGGTCTGGCAATCTTCTGGTACCCCGACCACGCCTTCACCTGTTTCTGTACGATATTGTGCTCTTGGATAATTCAGCTCTTGGGCTGATTGGATAAATGAATGAATGGGCTTTAAATAAAATATATTAAGAAAAAAAAAACTTTTTTGCTCCCTAAAAGGTTATACAGTACAGGAAAAACCGGAACCTTCCATCACTCTCCAGCATACATTCGGTACACAGAGTACGCACGAATTTCATAACTAAAATTTCACAGTCGCACATTCAGTAAATGTCACAGCTGTAATCGGAAAGCGTACCTGCTTTGAGAATCTTGCTGGGAGGCAGAAAGGCACCGTCATCAGCCAAGCACTTTCTTTTCACACCAGAAACCACGGGAAGGGAGGAAAGCACTGCTGCCAGGCTTTTAGATTCTTCGATGCTGCTGCTCTCTGGCTGATTTAAGGAAGAGGAACTCGAACTGTCGCAAGCTTTGTTACTACCGAGTGCAGGGTCCTGTGAGGTGAAAATACATCCCGAGTCAGTTAAGCACAACAATGCTGAGATTTTTATCTTGATGGAACACAAACATTCAGCGGTGCGATAGCTTATAAAAGGAGCCGAAGACTGAGACCAACTATGGAGCGCATTTACATGTAGAGACGTACAGTTCAGTACAAAAGTCTGCCCCGACTATTAATACCACAAAATGCATTTCTACATTTTTACGCCATTTGGTAGACGCCATTGGCATTGCTGGGATTTAAACTTACGAGCTTCTAATCAGTAGTCGAACATCATCTCTGAAACACGACAAACTAATTATTCTATATTTAAAAAAAGAATAATCTTGTTCAATTCATGATTCTGATTGGTCAGAGTGTTGATGCTGCTGATGTTGATCTATTTATGATAACAGCATATCACAGTGATTATATTAACCCTCTCCCAGTAGTATGTTGTTTCCATAGAAACCACCAGGACATGACAAGGACCTTAATGGTAGAAGTATAATTATGGATATGGTGGTGTTTTCAATAACGACGGATTACGAGCTATTTTTGATAGGAGTCTCCAGTGCTAGTGGTTTTGTAACAGAGGTTAAGCCATTTAGTTTCCACCACAACCTGTGATCAGGTTTCTCGAACATTACAAACACCATTTTATTTCCTGGTGAGGGAACGACCATTTAACCTTCAACAACTTTCATTGTGACTGTTATAAATGGGTGAAACGTATGATGAATCATTTACATGTAATCAAATAAAGTCATTTATCATTGATTACAGTCCTAGAACAGCAAGCCCTGCTGTAGTTTAATCCCAACCGGACAAACTTTTGCACTTGACTGCACACCACTTTGTGTCATGTGAATTTATGTTATTTATGTCTAGGATTGAGCGTGTGAACGAACTTTGGAGCAGCCAGCTCTGGCGCCGTCCCTTGTCGGGGGAAAGTGAAGAGAGCTGAGAAGTGACGAAGGTTTGATGCGAGGGGATGAGCTCGAGGTTTGAAGCGGATGGAGGCGAGTGACCAGGCCGTCGTTCTGAAAAATGGATGAAAACATCTCGCTCAGGATCTGTAGAGAAAGGCAGAGGCAGAAAGTTTGGAACATTTTCAAGGACGACAGAACTTTGTGTACATGTGCCTCATCCCCCAGAGCCATTTGACTTCGTAATAACTCGAGGCAAACTGAATTTCATTCCCACTGGGAGGAAATACTGAGCTTCCAGCAACATTTTCTTCTTAACTTAATGTTAATAATAATAATGTTAGTTATGCACTATGTGTGGAAAAGAAAAAATGATAAAGGCGGTACGTTTACCTTCTGTGCCTCTGACTTGACAGAAGTCCAGTCTGGCTTGAGTGCTACACAGATAAAATACTCCTGCAACGTCTCTTCTCTGCGGCCAACACTGCAAAGTGCTTTGGCTCTAATGTAGTGGGCCTGGTGATAGAACATCAGAATTAATGCACGTCTTCTCATTACTGATGCGACAGACCAAAAGCATTCCCATTCAAAGGATCCATTTGTAATATAAAAAAAGGGGGTCTTGACCTGTAATCGAATTGTAAAGATTTTCTAGAAAAGCAGTAATTCGCAACGACAACAAGCAATCTAGAAAGTCTTTCAATTAAACGCAGTTCAAGTTTGTTTCCTGAACAGGTTACAGACTGAAGTGTATTCGTCTCTTTACAGCAGGATATATTCGTTCACTGGTTTTGTCTCTGAAGCTTGATAGCTTTATTTATAATGGTGTCGAATCCCTAGCAGCTTCCAAGATGAATGAATCTACCGTGTTTTTGTTATCCTTTATCCAAACTGTCAATTTGTGATTAGATTTTAAATTGAACCTTGTGCTGTGTGTGCACACGTGGAGGAGTACGACCCGTCAGTGGAGTCAGATTCGTTACAGCGCCAAAAAGGGACGGTTTATGAATTTGATTGAGATGAATTTTAAAAAGAGTTAGAGTTAATATAATGCCTTAATCTAACGTCCTTGTCGAATACAAGTGTCCTAAGCGATTATATGACTAATGCCACACATGAGATGGGTTTGTTGCCAAGCATCACCATTTTTTCAACACCTTATTTAGTATTTAACACAATGGATACAAGAGAATGCAAGATCTGTCGTCACAGCTGACAAAAAAAAATCAATCACAATATCACAGTGACAATGTCCAGCATCATTCATTCAGATACTATTACTTACATCTAAAAAGTGCTGCAACAGCAAGGGCAATGGCCTTGTTTAGTTTGAGATCAGGAAATGACAGCTAAAAATCTAATCTCGTATCCATCTTCGCAGCATAAACGCCTTTGTTGTGTAGCAAAAACAAGATAAGTGTGCTTTAGATGATTATCTCACACAGCCCTAAAATATAAGAGATCCACAAACATAGCGTTTATGGTTGTGACCATAAAGTTCAATTTTGGTCTCATCACTCCACATGACTCTGCTCCAGAAGCGGTCAGACTTGTCTAGGTGCTGTCTGTGTACTGAAGGAGGGCCTTTTTGTGGCATGGGTGCTTTCTCATGGCAACTGGACCATGCAGGTCATGTGTGTAGAAGTGAAATCTTTCTTGGTCTACCTGACCGTTTCTTTGTATCAACACCTCTTTATCAGAGCTTGAATAGTACTGACTGGCATTTTCAAGTGTTGAGATATCTTTTTATATTCTTTTCCTGCTTTATAGAGTTCAACTACCTTATTACGCAGATCCATTGCGTTTTTTTTTATTACACAGTTATTGGCATTTCTTTTGTCTTCCCCAAGTTGCAGCATCCGGCATCACTTCATGAGCTGAGAAACTCACTGACTATTTATGTACGGACACCATTTACAATTACAATGAGCTACAGGTGTGGAAACTTCACTTTACTAGCCATTTACAACCTCTGTGTGTCAACCTGTGTGTTTATAATTTGGCCAAACATTCAAGCTTATGTAAACTGTTGCTTCTCACCTTTGGTGATGCTGGTAGGAGGCGGCAAATGCTGTCGGCATCCTGGATCGCTTGGTTAAAGTTCTTCATGTCCATGTGTAGCTCGGCTCGCTGTGCTAGCAAACTAGCGATAGAGGACGCTATGGGGAAAAAATAAATAAAATAAGAATTAGCGCACAAATTCAGTCAGTCAGGACATTAAAATGTGACCTTTGGCAAGGTTTCTGCTTTGTTTTTAAAATTTGCATGACAAGCTGGGCTTTCTAGGCTTCATTAACAGCATTTTGGCAGGAAGGACTTTTAAAGGTGCAGTTCGTAATATTTAGACTAACTAATATACCTACAATTATAGTCAAAGAATTTTAATGATACCGTTGAAAACCTGTCATTTATAATCTTGCCATCGAATGCTATTGTCATTCGGAAAGAAAAATCAAAGCAAAACATGATTTCGATCAACTTGAGAAGCCGGGAATCGCTCAGGGGATCGTGGAAGGAATTATCAGTAATGTTTACGGGTTGGAAGTTTACCTCACTGCCAGCAAGGGGCTTAAAAATCCTCCAAGATAAAGCAGATATGAATAAGACACCATAAGATTCAGATAAGATTATTAAGGAAAAACTACCATTGTTGTACACAGAGGGGAATAAACTTGCATACAGCTTAACAAAATCATGGGTATAAAAAGAAAAACGTCATGTGTAGAAGAGTTAGCTTAAATCTGATATGCTAGCTAAAAGAAAACTGCTAGCGGTTATGAAGAAAGCTACGTTTTTATATAGGAAATTTATGAGATGACTGGGTTTTCCTTCATTTTTTTTTTTTTTAGAAAAACAAAAAAGTGTGGCTTGTTCTTCTGTACTGGCGCTCTCATTTAGCTGAACAACACTCGCGCTTCTGTTAATGCTAACTAGCAATCATGCAAAAGCATCTTTATGTCTCTCTGGTCACTAATTTTACTTTTATTACATCACCAGTCTGTATCTCCCAGCTTTACACACAAACACACACACCATACCCTTCATCCAAATGGGGAACATAATCCAAGTGTATAGATCCCCGCATGGTTCTGGTTTCTAAGCCTGAATTCTTCTCGCCATGCAAAAAAACCAGGGTTAGCAGGTGCAGGAACATCCTATTTGAGTGTAATACCGTATCTGTGTAAAGATAGATCAAACGGGTCATGTTAACCCAGACTTTATGTAACGTACGCTCGGTTGGAACGGAAAACTGTTTTCTGATACACCAGAACGTTCCGTCTAAAAACAGAATGTTCCATCTAAAAATGGAATGTTCTATCTAGGGCCTTTATTAAAATGCTTTTTCCTGTAAGCTAAAAGCTTTCTTGCTTAATCAAGGTGATCAAACATGTACTCTGCTCTGTTATGCAATAACTCCCTGAAATCTCATTTAAGCCGTTCGGCTTCTTGGATCAAAGCCAAAAGTAAAATGTCCTAACAGGAACCAGATCAAATCTCCGAGATCCAAAAATATGGCATTTCATAAGCGATCCATTTGTGTGTCACTTTACACAGGGGGACCAGCTCTCTGCTGAAGGCTTTCTGAACCGAGAGATGCACGTCCCCTCCATCATCGACGATGCGTCGTCTTTTTGCTCAAAACGCCCGGCCGAAGCGTGACTAATGCGCAAAACCGTAACAAGACACATGACTAGTTGTGTTCAAAGCTGAAGCTGTCACGTTCAAACCACAAAGGAGGAGGAAAAAAGAAGAAAAAAAATAAAAAAGCCAGAATCCCACAGTTGGGCTGCTATCCAGCGCAGAGTGTCAATCGAGCATATGTGTTTACTCTTTGGCTGCCTCGCCGCATGTTGTGAGATGATAAGAGACGAAACCGCCAATATGAACGCCTACACGCTCCATCAGGGAAGAGAGGAGGAGAAAGCAGAAAGAACAGAAAGGCTAAGTCCCAAACCGCACAATATGGATAGTGTGAGTAATTTTGCCAGAAGCTAGTCATTTTGGATAGAGATCTCAGAATTGATTGACAGCCAAGAAGGAAAGTCCTCGGTTTAAAACACAGAACAAAGATAAAAAGGATATGCTAGAGATTAAGTGGTAACTTTTTTTCTGTGAATAGGATTTTATAAATGTGAATCCTGGCTGTTCTACAGACATCAAACTGAGTTTTTTAAATCATATGAAATTCAGCTTGATGTTGCAGATGAGAAGCATGATAATTAGCCAATGATAATCAGCCACAGTAAACCTTAAGGTAATAGTTTCCTCATAACCAATCAACTGATTATGGCTTAGGGGATGGACAGTGATTGCATTTCACCATAGCACAGTTCCAACACACTGATGAAAGGGAAACTTCTGACACTCACTGATTTCTTACAAGAGCCATCCATCACTACAAATTATATCTTTCAGTGTAGTATTATCTTTCAAATTTTATCATTCCGTGCACTGTCTGCATTTCATTGATAAAAAGAAATGCCACTGAATGTTTATTCCATCTGTTTGATGGCGTTTCAGGGTTTTATAGAATTGTCTCCATATGGAAGATCACTGATCACTGTTATCTAATCCAAGAAGAGCCATGCAAAAAAAAAAAAAAGACAAATATGGGCTATAGCCCAAGAGGTGATCACAGGAGGCATTGAATAAGGATAGAACATGATCGTTGATGTTTACGAACCCCATTTCACTTGTGTACTGCTAGAGGGGCAACTGGCCACTGAAGACCAGCAATCGTTTCTGGTATTTTCAATACAATTAATGCTCCTCTAACATCAAATGGTAGAGAGTTGGACAGTTTTGGAACGTTAAGTCGAAAATGCTCCATCACCCATAGAACGTCAATGAATCTAAAGACAGTTAAAAGACAAGAATTGGAGAATCGATCACATTTGAGTGAAACCACTGTCAGGTGAAGTGAGTAACATTGATTAGCTTGTTGCAAAGACACTGGTCAAGAAGTGGAATAATTTAGGCAGCAAGTGAACCGTTAGTTGCTGCAGCAGATGTGTTGATAGCAAGAAAAATGGGCAAGCGTTAGGATGTGGACAAAGTTGTAAAGGGCCAAATTGTGATGTCTACACAAGTGCGCCAGAGCATCACCAAAACAGCAGTTCTTGAGGGATGTTCCTAGAATGCACTGGTTAGTACCATCTGTTCTGATCCCATAAAAGAGCTACTTGTAGCACAAATTGCTGAAAAACGTCATGCTGGATATGAAAGAACGGTGTCCAAACATATAAAGCATCCCAGCTTGCTGTTTATTGGGCTGCACAGCCACAGAGTAGTCAGAATGCCCATGAATGAAAGCGTCTACAATGGGAATGTGAGCATCTGAAATGGACCATAGATCAGTGGGGGAAAAAATTGGCCTGTTGAATCACAATTTCTTTAAAATCTAATGGACAGCCAGGTGCGGGTGCCACTTGCCTGGGTAGGAGATGGCACCAGGATGCACTATAGGAAGAAGCCAACCAGCTGAGGCAACTTGATGCTCTGGGCAGTGTTCTATCACCCCGTCATGGCAACAGAACTCCCTAAAGGCAGAATCATGCTCACTGCCATACTGAAAATATTGTTCAAGAATGGATTAAGAAACACGACAAAATGGTATGACTTGGCCTCCAAATTCCCCATAATGGGATGTGCCGATCAAGCAAACACCACAAGTCTGATCCATGGAGACCCCACCTTACAACTTACAACAAGACTTAAAGGAGCTGCTGCTAACATCTTGGTGCCAGTTACCACAGGACACCTTCAGAGGTCTTGTGGAGTCCATGCCTTGATGAGACAGAACTGTTTTGGTGGCAGAAGCCAGAACCTAAACACTATTAGGCATGTGGTTTTAATATTATGGCTGATGATGATCAGTTTATATCAAAATTCCATGTTGCCTCGGTCAAGGGGGCCTGGAGTAAAACTCTGTAGTTCATTTTTAAATTAAAGAAATAAATGACCACATTTAATCACCTAGTACTTTACTTATTACCCAAGTTAAAATCTAAACAAGCTGTGTGGTGCACACATTTGCTAAATTTCAGTATGACTATTTCAAAGGAAAAGTATGCTTTGAAGCACACAAGAAAAACAATTTCTTTTCTGGGAGCTAAAAGGGGAAAGCGGAGAAAAAGAGGGAAAAATATTTAATCAGAGGGCAGCTTTGTGAATGATACGTTCCAGAATAACAATGGGGTCAAAATATTGCATAACTATTATGAACAGGCCCTTCCAAAAAAAAAAAAAAAAAAAAAACATTTAATATTAAATATTGCATCAGCTGACAGAATTTTGATTATCTACCTATTATCTACCTCTTTTGCATTAACAACATTTGCTTGGAAAGCAAGGAAGCCTTGACAAAGGAAGCCTTGATTGCATGTTCTGACAATTATCAAATGCTGTAAATCAGAAGCCAGAAGAGCAAATTTTTGAGACGTGTTGTGATGCAGATGACTTTTTTTCCCTGAATAATGAAAAGTGATACATGACTTGCTGGGTCAAATTGTTTTGTAACTGAGTAGAGTAAGCCCCCCACCCCAAACACACATAAGCCGATGTAATTATGTATACGAATTCAATTATTTGAATAACTTTACCAGGAGATAATAAAAAGTAGCTGGCATGAATGTGTGACCTGAGATATCCAGACTCACGATATTGGAATGCTAGTTACTATTGTTCTCTGCACAGACTGTTTCTCAATCTGATCTTCGGTATACATATACTGCATTATTTTCTTGCCCTCTTGCCACAAACCAGCTGCTTCCACCCGGCTCCTTTACATAAACGGGTCAGAATATAGGGTCTGGTGGGCTGAATTAGGTCAGGCGTGATCAGCTAGCAGAGAGAAACAGGATGCAGGCTTGCTCAATAGAGCGCAGATTCCACTGTCTATACAGCTTCTCATTGACCTCTTTAAAATCAAGATGTAAAAGCTGCCACCTATACGACCTCATTTACTTGGTTTAATAAAAACCAAGTCATAAGGCATCAACATGATCCAGAGTACAGGGAATTCTTCTGAGTCTGTACAATTAAGCCTGAAATTAGATATAGATCTACTATATGGGTCAGATGCTCTAAGGGTTTTCAAAACAGCAAAATACAAAAGACTTTAATGAAAATAATTAATTTATTAATTGTTACTGCAATATACTTTTTAACGGGGGAATATGTCAACAACAAATCTTAAAATACATAAATTAATGCACAATTAATATCAATTACATAGTCATAATTATGTCATAACGTGCTATTAATAGTAGTCAAAGTAGTAGTAGCAATAAAAAAAATCCTATATTTAAAATAAAAAAAAGATCTCATAATTCATGATTTTCTTTTAAAAATAAATAAATAAATCATGTCCATTGTCTATTTTGTAATTTTTATGCGTTTTGCATCTTTGTTGTTAATATTACAGAAATAATATTAAGTGCCTGGTAACTCTTGTCTCCTTTGACCCATGTGTGAATAAAAGCTCTCATGCAGGCTTTTCCTAAGAGTACATATCTGTAGTTCATTATTAATACTTTAATTACTTGGTACTATAATTATTACCTACTATCTGGACCACTGCTGTAAGTGTCTGCTGCTAGTTTTATTTAATAGAGTCATATTTCTACTGTACTACTTCTAGGCCAGTGGATGATATTCAGAGAAACTGTTACTGAAGAAAAAGTGTATTCGGTTATAATAAGAATGACTTATGATTTAATAACTAAAACAGATGAACTGAGTCATAACTGGTAGCACTACTGCTGGTTTATCTTTGAGCATCAATAAGGTACAACACGAACGGGTGGATATGATATGACATGATGTGACTTAAGCTTGAACATGAACAATACGTTATATTTAGAAACTGTTCCCAAAAAGGGTCCTTGAGGAACCTTCTATAACCGTTTTATAACCGCTACCAGTAGAAGTAGGTCACGGCACCAGTGCTGCATGACCACGCTTCCAGATTTCTCTCTCTCTCTCTCACACACACACACACACACACACACACACACACACACACACACACACACACACACACACACACTCAATTATTCACATCCCACTTACCTAAATCCACAGCTTGGTTATACTTTTCCAGTGCACCTTGTAGCTCTTGTTTCTTCCACAAGCTTTCCCCTTCCATCCAACACCTCCTGGATTTACTTTCCGACTCGAACCACTTGTCGATCAGGCCACTGAGAATAACGTTTGACCGCAGGCCGCTGGTGCACCACGATTTGTTCGTGTTCGTGCGGCACGACTTGCACTCGTTGACGCCGGCGTCGTCCAGACACCGTTTACAGAACGTGTGACCGCACACTAGCGTTGTTGGCTCGGATAACAAACACTTGCAGAGGCGACACGAAAACATATCGATCGCGTGCTCATGCTCGAGCTCGTCCAGGTCTGAACAGGTGGCCGAACTCGCGCTTGGCTGCAGCTCCTTGACGCGGATCGTGCGCGCAATGCTCTCCACTAAGAGCCGCAGCTCCTCGGCACGCAGCCGATGCAGGTCTGCGGCGATGCAGTACGAGTCCAAAGCCTCAGCGATCCTCCCGGCGCGAGCTAAAGCGTCTGCTTTGCGTAGGCAAAGCCCCCGATCAGGCTGGTGGAGCTCGGAGAGCTGAGATGAATAGATCTCAATAGCCAGCTCGTAATCTCCGGCCCGACTCGCTTCTTCAGCCACTTCCAGCATTTCTGTGCACACACCGGCTGCGTTCGGCTCGTGCGTAAAATGCTCGGAACAACTCTGGACCTCAGTGTCCATCTTGATTAATTAAATCCTTATCTATTATCTAGACAAAAAATAAATACTAAGAAAAGTGAACATTTCTAAGTACAAGACTTTGGTGATCAAATCGCTACCTCGTGTAATATATGTTATATGTAATAATAATAATAATAATAATAATAATAATAATAATAATAATGACGACTAATTCCTGTACATGTAGACCCTACGGTACCTGGCAAGAAACCTGATGCTGGAATGACTACATAAAAGCAACGAATACGGTCAGACCTTGACGTCAAATGTAGAGAACGTGCGTTTACACGTCGTAATGAAACGTGAAGTCATTAACCAGAACGCACGTGCTCGCGCGCTCCCTCTTTAATCGCCTATCAATTACGTAAATGTCTCACAATCCGGATATCTCTCTCTCTCTTTCTCTCTCCCCCACACACACACCTCGCTATCTGTGCTACACGGGACGACACTTGTAGAACCATTTAGCAAAGGCATAAAAAAGTTTAAAGATGATATAGGAAAAGAGAAATAAAAAGTATTTAGTGCGAGAATTCGGGCGACAGAAGGACACGTCTGTGGTCACACAGAGCGGATCACACGCCGAACGTAACAAAGCGTTAACCAGGACGCGTTAAACCGTCGCAGTCACGTATCAAGCGCGTGCGACACAAACATCCGACGCCGCTTTGTAAGCCGTGTATCAGTGTGTATATAAAACACGAGCTCTCCGGTAAACTGCCCTGTCCATAATCCCCTGAAGTCCCTTTCTACTCCCGGTACCGACTCTTTTTCCTCTCCGCGCTTTCCAACACTTCGCCTTTCCATTTTTAAACCACGTACAAACCAATTCCGAATAGTCCATTTTAACCAAAATATCACACCTTTGCTACATAATTCAAAAGAAGAACAATAAACAGGGGGGTTTTCAGCAGGACCGGTCCGTCCACCCCGCTACATAACAATAAACACCTCACGTTCGTCCCGCCCACTACGCCACACGTGACCTCCAATACACCCTCCCATTGGCACATTATGTAGCTCACTTATATAATGACAAACACGAGTTGTATAACCCTAAAGCAGGAGATAACATAAGTAGTGTCAGTTTCTCTACACCACCTCAGATTACACTCAGTCACCCCCAAAAAAGTTATATGTTAAAAGCACGTGTTAAGTTTTTTTTTTTTTTTTTTTTAAGATAAAAGCCTTCTTTATATAAGAACCAATGTATTAGTCAGCAGTGCTTTCAGACTGATTAGCTCCAGAGTTATAAAACCATAAATTAAGACCTAACTAATCTGGTCTGTTTATTTGAATTCATTTCTTTTCATTTGGATTGAAACTGCATTTGAGGTCAGATGCTTGTTAAAGTAGGTCCGTCACATAACTGTCTTACAATTAGGTCTGTCACATAACCCCACCTTAATATGAGGTCTGTCATGCAATCCTGTCTTTATATAACCTGACAAGATTATCATAAATAGAAACATCCAAATGTTCTTTATGAAATCCCCACAGAATGCATTTCAGTCACATAAATGGATCATATATATGTGTTTAACTGTTGATTTGTCATATTGTTGTTACAGAGAAGTGAGAGGTACGGACTCACATTAAGAAAGTCATCTGGACTGAGGGTTTTGTGGTTTCTTCTTAGCAACACAACATCTATCTCATTTCTTTTTTATAAATCTGGATTCTTGGAAACATGTATTACTCATTAGATTGTTTTATAACTCCTGGACTTTTATTTTGCCTTTGAAAGCAGTTACATATTAAAGTAGGTCTGTCAAATAGCTCTGCCAATAAAGAAGCATGCCAGAAAGAAGACTTGTATTATATAGAATTATATAATTTATTTACCAGGAAAAAAGATGTATAAATGAATGTCCATATATCCAAATCTCTTTCCATTGTATGATCTTCCTTTCATTTCTAATATGTTAAATAATAATAATAATAATAATAATAATAATAAATACAAACTCTCAAGTTATAATCAGTAACAATAATTTTTAATAATTGTACTTATTTAGCACATTTAGTTTTATTAGAACAGATTTTCTTAATGTCTTGATCAGAGGTGCTATATACTGTGGATAGGTGGGACCAATTTGAAGAAACTGGGGACCAGAGGTGAAAGCCATATTGGAGTACAGGGTGTGAGACTTATTCCCAGATATATTCATCTCCTTTTCACACACTTAAGACAGTTTTGGGCCTGAGCATGACTTACATATTCTTTTGGATAATTCAAACAATTTTTTCCTGCCTTCTCCAATTTTTTTCTTCTATTTGTGATCATCTTTGTATCATAAGTACCAGTGATTTACAGCTCTGCTAAAATTGAACTTTTGTAAACTTTTGTGAACTGGTCTCATTCTCATGATGATTTCTTAGTTCATTTAAAAATCCAGGATATATTCGACTTGTAATTAACAATATTTACACAATATTCACAAATTTTGTTTGTTTTGCATTTAATGGAACATTTGCCAGATCTGTTTAGATGCATATTAATGCATCCTTGTTTGTTAGGCAATTTGCAGGAATTTGACAGATGTGAATATCACAGCAGGTCATTAAAAGGCAATTAAACCATTCATTATTTACACAAAAAAGAATCAGAGACTGTAAACTACTAAATGCATCTTCAGTACTTCTGGCTTCCTGTTTTGGACCCCTTTATATAACAATTACTCAAATAAATACACCAAACACAGTTACAAACGATTATTTACCATTATAATATAGCATTTTTGAATTCTTGAATTGTTTGGTCGACTAATTCTCAATAACAAACGCTCTTCGATAGTAGTGCTAGTTGCGCTCATTCTACTATGATATAGTTTCTATAGTGACAACATTTATAAGGATTTTTATGGTGATTGACATTATAACATAGCGAGAGAGAGAAAAATACAAAAACTAATGAGGAAATGAATGTTATAAGTGATAAAAGGAAGTAACTTGTTCGCTGGATTTAAAAGATAGAATATGTCGTTCTTATAAATAAAATTTGTTAGCACTGGTCAGTTGCTGTAGTCTAAGAGGAATAAAACACTTTGACATGTTCCGTCATCTGAAAACAATCAACTAACTTCCATGTGACCTAGTGCAACCTCTCACTGCTGTGAAGCTATTTGTGGCAACATGTTCCCTCTTGTGTTCTAGTCTGTAAAAGAACACTCATTTGAATGTTTGGTACAGAGATGAGTTGCATAAAGACGGAAACAATGAGGCCTTTTTTCTTGTATAACCTTTTCAACTAAACCTGATATTCCAGTTATTGATAAAGACGGAAAACCGAAACATGCAATATTCAGACTAAAACTGTTTTTATTTATTTATTTTTTTGTTAGTTGAGAAATTTTATCCATCTGTTAAAATTAAAAGTCATACTACGACCAACTGAACCTATGAAACTGCTTCAAAGCTCAGTGTCTATAAAGAACAATCTGTATACTTTAACCTTTTTAACCTCAGGCAGTTTATTCATGGTCATGAATGCTTTCAGCAGAATATTTGAGTCCTTGTGGTTAGGAGCAGCAAGGCTGCTTGGGGCTTACACACACTAGATAACCAATCCAGTTTGTTAATAAATAATAGCAATGAAAGCCGAATACAAATAAATATATAAATAAATAATTTTTCCAAGAAGCTAAAAAGGAAACATGAGTTTATCCTCAGTGCTGTGAGTTAGAACAGATATGGCCTAAAAGCTATGAAACACTATAATTTACAATTATATAGAAAAAAATGTTTGTAGACAACTGACCATCGCATCCATATTTGCCCTTTAAACATTTGATTCCAGAGTGAGTTTCTCTTCTAGGAAGGGTTTCCAGTAGATGTCGGAGCTTGGCTGTGGGGATTTGTGTTCATTCCGCCACAAGAGCATTAGTAAGATCAGGGTCTGATGGCAGGTGAGAAGATTTGGTATTCAGTCAGTGTTCCAGTTTATCCTAAAGGTGTTCAGTGGTGATGAGGTCTGGATGAGTTTTGTTTTTTCATTCAACTTTTGTACACTGTATACATTTGCTCTTTAAAGTTTTCTCTATAATTACTTCTTAGAACTCATTAAATGAAATAAACAAATCGAATTCTTATCAAAAATTCACAAAGCAAGTTATAATGTCTTCAGATTTTATTGAATTTGCTGAGCTGTTTGCTATAGTATATATACTATAGTTATTTCTAATGTATTTACTTATTTTTTTTAATGTTTTAGGTGTCTTGTATGTGTTTAATTATTATTTTATCATTCATATGCAATCACGATCAGAGACAAGGCATTTTCGAAAGCAGTGTTTTTCAACTTTTGTTGCATTACTAAATACACTCTCTAATAAATTTAGTGAAACATGATAAGTACTTTCAGAGGCACAAAAGGTCAAAAGTCCTTGTCAAGGGTTTGGTTATAGAAAATATCCAAAAAATCTCAAGAAGCACAAGTAAATATATTGTTAAAAGTGAATAAAAAAGAACTATTGGAAACCAGCGGCAGTCACCTACAAAAGGTCAATGAACAGGGAAGGGGAGCATTAGAACTGAAAGATACACAGCTCATATAAATGGGGACGAAAAAGCTTTTAGCCATTTGGAGATTGCCAAGTTAAATATTCATGTAGAAAATGGTTCTCAGTGTCTGATGGCACCAAAAACTGAAGCATGGTGGTGGTAGCATGACGTTGTGGGAATGCTTTTCATCAGCATGATCTGGGAAGGATTAATACAAATCCCAGAAAATCCTAGAAGAAAACTTGTTCTAGTCTGCCTGAGACTTGTTGAGGTTCACTATTCCTAAAGCTACACTGGAGAATGAGAATGTGCACGAATAGCCCAGTACAAACTCAGTACAAGCTCAATACAGTTAACAATCTGTATCACCAACACTGACAGAGCTTATGCAATTTTGACAATTAAAATGATCAGGATCTGGATTCCAGATGTGGATCTACAAAAACTGACCCAGAGGGGTGAATACTTATGCAGCAAACACATGTACATAATTATTTTAAACACATTAATTGGTTTAATTACTCATTACCTAGCAAATGATCAAAAATGTCTTATCTATATAAATAATAAACTATCATTATTTATTTAATGTAAAACAGATCATGTGATTACAGCATATTAAGATGGTGTATCTTTTGCCTAAGATGAAGAGCTGAAGTCTGCAGCTGTGGGAGAACAAAAAAAAAGTAATCTAAGATCATACATTTAAAAGTTTTATTGCTTGATAATGTTTGGGAAAAACAGTGACGCATTGTATTGTGTCAGTGCCTAATGTGCACATTAATGAAGTGCTGGCAAAAAACAACTGCTTAATTCATCTCAATATCTGAACAGGACTCTAATCGAGGTCGTTGTGTTTAATATTTTCACTGGAAGTTGGTTATTTATTCTTTTGCCAGTTGATAGCCAACAAATTGGAGCAAACACTGAAAAGTCTCAGATGTCTGACCATCTGTTGCCTGTGTAACTGTTAGTATTGTAGTGCATTCAGAGCAAATGGTGTACAGTTTTCCTTTCTTTTTTTTATTACTTTATTAGTTTTTTCCAGTGTCATGTCTGCTGTAATACTGAATACAGAGATTTATATGTTACAAAAAAGAAAACCTAAATAGGTCAAAAGCCTATTCTGGGACACAGTACAACAGTCTATAAAAAGGAACAAGTTCTTTGTAGGTTTTATGTTGGTGAACTACATATTACACAATCAAAATGATAATCAAACCAGTGCACTGGGCCTGCTAAGGGCTAGTGTGCAAAAGCAAATGCCTCTTTATTTCTTTCCCAGAAATAAATCAGAGGATTGGGGTAAATTGACTTCTCGGTGTCATCTGCACAGCTCCATTCTCTCTCCCAGTTATCATTGTACTAAATACACCTAATAATGATGAGCTACATCTTATGGTGCATGAAACACAAGGTAGGCTGAAGCTGTTTAAATTGGTTTAGTCTCTAACCCTGTGCTCATTTCACATGGCACGTATGCAGGCTCTACAGCACTCGGCAATGACTCACCAATTCACCAACACCACCAATTATCAATCCTTCTTCTTGCTTCTCTGCATCATGCTGCTTTCACATCTATGAGCAAATTTAGGCACTGGCTGGAATGGAATGATCTACTTCAGAGAAAGATGGAAATCAGGAGTGTCCCATAGGTTAGATTATATAATGTGCCCTCTCAGACTACAGTCATATATTTCCTTGTAAATAATGTTTGGATGTTTGAAGTGGTCCTTTAGTAAATCAAACATTAAAGGCTTGTTATGACTGCTTAACTAAATCGTGAGTTCAGAGATCACATCAGTGTATGTTCAAGAGACAAAAGCTATGTTTTACAAGCATTGGCATAAAGAGGTTGTAATCAAAGAAAAGGCCATAAAAATGAAAAGAACTGCAGAAGAAAAAAGAATGCAGTCCTAAATATTAGCCTAAAGCCATTTTTAAAGCTGACAAACAGTACAAACTGGCACAGTTTTAAACACAAACTGGTTTATTTCTTAGTCTATTTCAGAACCTATTTTTGTGCTATGAAGGCTGGTTTACATTTTAAAGATTATTTTCCCTCAGAAAACAGCACTTGTTGCTTTATATCGTTTTAGGTCTAAAACACACAAGAGAAAGACATTTCTCCTCACTTAAATGAGTGCAGTGCTCTCCAAAGCTGCCTTCCAGCAAGATTATTTTGTTCATCTTGCCCTTATTATCTCTCTAAAGGCTCTTTGATAGCCCCAATGAAGTTTGTTAGACAAGCCCTTGGAGGCCTGAGAGGTTAAGTAAAAAGTAATTTGTAGACCCCATGAGAAAACATTTTATTTAGGGAAAACCAGCAAAGGAAGATGTTAAGTGTGAACAAAAAAGAATATACTTCCTTAGGATATGGATAGAGTGAAGATCACACTTCCCAAAAACATTTTTTACTTAAAGACTCACACTGTCTTTAGTGAATAATGTCACTATGGATAATGTAATGTTTTTAACCAAGAGCTGTTTCTGTACTCATAAAGTCTGGCTTGTTCTCATCCCAGGACTATTCATAATATGCTCATACTATACACTTTTAGACTTAAAAATAGTAAATCCAAAATAATAAATGAGTAATTCTGTTCAAACTTAAACATAAAAATAAAATTCAGATGCATATGGAAGCCTCTGTGCAAGGTTTTAAGAATAAGTCTGTCTGAATTTCTGTACAGCTCTTTGTTTTAATGTTAAAAGTTCTACATAGATAAAATTGAACAGATTTAATATATTTAATAAGGGTTTATGCACCCCAGTATTTCATCTATGCTTTAGCTACAGTTTGTTCAAACAAATTTCCAAAGTAATATGGTTATGTGAAAAAAGAGTTGTTTGGTTTTCTTGGAATAAATTCACTTAAAGTAAACTTTATATTTCTATTAGTGTGAAACAGAGAGAAAACCAAAAAGATATTTTTCATTAACCCGTCCTAAAACGGGTGCCAATAATTCTGGAGCTGACTGTACAACGAGAGCTGATAAAGCTGTATTGCTTTATTCATGTCAGCTGGATCAGTGATAAAGTATTTCCTTCAAAAGGCAGATGTCTTAAGATTAGAGACACATTCAGTCATCATTCTTTACTTTTGCTGCAAGTGGCCAAAAAAAACCCGCCTCAAAACCAGGTTTATTTGCTTTGCTTCCCCGTACCCAGCCATCCCTCATCAAACTCTTTCAAAATCTATTTTTTCCATTTTCACCTCTATGTCACATGCTCTAGAACACACAGGTCTGTGAGCACATTGTCGTACCATAAAGCCCTTCACACAGAGACCCTTCACACTTTCTCCTTCAGTGTCATTGTATACTATGGGGGAACTGTGTAAGAAGGGGAAAGGCACTTATAACAGTGGTTATAAATGAAGCACAGTGGTCACGCGATTCAGAAAATGAGAGCATGCAACACACCACAGAGGATGGCAAAGGGAGTGAGTTGCCGTGACAACAGTATTTTGCCCACAGTCACGTTCCCTTCAGAAACGACAGCCTTTAAAATGACCTTCAAGACACAGATGAGAATTGTGTCTCACAGGAACATAAGGTACTCAGCTGTGCTGGAGTATAATTTCTTAAAATGGAAAATGAGAAATTTTTAAAGTTTGGGACAATGATCTTCTACATTTTATATTAAATTCAAAACATGAACGTGCATTTTTTTAATGGTTAAAGATATCTGACTACAGGATTAGCTTTACTCCTTTCTAACTTAAAACACCGTAAGATCACAAAAACAGACCTAGGAAGACCCTATGAATACAAAAACAGCCCCGTGGACAAAATAAGGACACACAAACAGACCTGGAGACACACTAAAGACACAGAAACAGAACTGGGGACAGAATAAGGAGACAAAAACAGACATGGGGACACACTAAAGATGAAAATTTGCTCAAGTACAAAATGAAGATCCGGTCGTTTTGTAACTAAAGCTAATACACAGTGTAGGAAGTTATTTCAGCAGACAGTAGGAACAAAGATAGAAAATAGTGATTGAAAGACATTTTTTTCTACGGAACTCCATAAACGACAAAATACTGAGCATCTAAATAGGTCAAGTGTCTATTCTTGGACTCTACACTACAACCTATTAAAAACAACAGCTGCTTGGTGTTGGTGTTGGACTAGATTATTGACAACACAGTGATTACTGAGGTATCGGATCAGGTCCGAATTCATTCTTTGTTTTCTAAGTTTTGTCAAATGCTCCAATATAAGATTCCCTGACCGAATATGATTGTAATAATTTCAGTCTCATTCTTCTGAAGGCACAAAGAAAATGCCGGCTTCTCGCACAGGTGTCGTCCATTTTTCACGTTGATGTGCATGCTCTCTTTCACGTCCGTGTTCCCAACCCAGTGCCGCTGGGTTATAGCTCAAGACAATTTTCAACCCAAACTTGGGTTAAAACAGCCCAAAATTCTACCAAGCGGCCTCAACCCAGCATTTGGGTTGAAAAAACAACCCAGCGTATTTTAGAGTGTAGGTTAATGCTAACACTGTTAGAATAAGTAATGCTATTTCGTTAATATTCATACTGTTGAATTTTTTTTTGTATTTAATGTTCTCAAAAATCAAGATAATTACAACCTGCCTATATTTCATAAACGGTTATTTCTTGCTCTACTGCCATGTCATTGGGCTCCAATTTTAAAGCAATCTCTGACGTGCTGAAAGTGAGCACACCCTAGAGACGGACAATAGAAAGTACATAGCTCCAAGGATTAATGTTTTCCCTGAAGACAAAGACACAGTGTGTCTTTCTTGAGGTTTTACGTTACTGAATACAACGAGGACATTCTGTTCCTGAGCATTTCTCAAATTAGGGTCGAAAATGATCTCGTGCTCATCACATATATGGATTTAGCTATGACTATGTGTGCATAGATGTGAAGGAATCGATGCGTAATCTTTCATTGAAATTATTAAATTTCAGCATGCAGAGACTAAGGATGTTGGGAGTAAAGTAACCAGACAGTTTCACTGTATTTGGGCCAGATAAAGGCTACGTTCACATTACCGAGCTGAAGTGACACATATATAACGTGAATTTTTCAGAACAGACATAAAAATCTGATCCATCAAATTAATCAAATTCACTTTCGCACGAGCTACATAACACGAACATGGTCATATCTGTAAAACAACAGCTAAGGACATTAGTAGCAGTAACTATACTCAGTGGAAGAATTGGGGAATTGGCTGATTTACTTAAATTGATTTAAACTAAAATAAGAAAGAACTTTTCAAACAAATTTCCTAAGAAATCAAAGTGAACATGGGCTTTTCAAGCACTTTCTCTTTAATGGAAGATACAGGTCACTTAGCAGATGGGCATTGAAGCCAATAACCCTACCGAAAATAAATAAATAAATAGGCTATGGATATGTAAAATTGTACGCGAATGTAGGCAAAATTGGCAGACTCGGAACATATAGAGATATAACGTAATTAGCTGGTCCTGTCAAAATATTACTTTTACTCTTTATTTCTTTTCTTATGTACTTTCGGTTTCTTTGTTTCTATTCCTTTTTAACCCCAGAATAAAGAGTCAAATTCAGTTTGAGACATATCTGAATGTTTATTAGAAAGCTATGGTGGGAATCCTCAGTATTATTATTCTATTAGTAAGCAACCATTTCTGTAGGGACAGTTTCAACGGGAGTGTATTCATTAAGAAACTTTACTTCTCGTTAATGTAATCTTTAGTGCATTGTACAGTTCTGTTATTTACTTTAAAGTTTTTATTTTCTTGGACACGTTTCTGTTTAAATGCTCTCATAACCAATCTTCTGCATTTTAGTTTGACTAGAAGTTACAGGAAGTCCATTTCATTTGATTTAAAAAAATTGCTAAATAAATCCAAATATCAGTCAAGCAGGAAGTCAGGTCTATGGTACCCAAAAAGGCTAAAATCCCCCTGGTAGCAAGCGTAAAGGCGGCGTATGTCCCTTTTGCTGATCCCAGAGAAGTAGTGCTCAACCTTGGTCCTGTTGTAGAGCGTTATGCCTTTAGGGATGCTCGGATACGTTACCAAGTCCTCAATTCCGGCAGCTTTAAGGATATACGGCGCATCTTGCTCAAGAGTCTCGTGATGGCCGATTACATCATAGGTAATATCACAGGGAGCACAGAGCTCAACATATGTTAACCAGTGGATGACGTGCTCTCCGAACTGGTGATCGAGATGTTTTCGGCCCGACTCGTCACCCAAATAGCGCACAAAATCCTCGAAGTGCAGGCCGGCGCTTCCAGAGGTGTCGCGGTGACTTTTGCGGTACTTCCGTATGATGGTGGGAGCGATGCTGTGCTTGTACCATGGCTCGAAGCGTGGATTCTCCACAAACTTGTCCTTGAAGGCTGATATGAGACGCTCGAATGGGTCTCGGACAATAAAGAACTTAAAGTATGTCTTTAATCTGAAATGATTTGAAGGGGAAAAAGTAAGTATTTGTATTACAAAGGAGTCAGAAATTAGAGGAGTCATGTTTAAACAAGCAGATATCAAAAAAAAATATATATATAAACGATCCCTTGATCTGAAATTATGTTTAATCATGAAGTTAGAAGAAAATGTAAAAATTATATAGAAAGAGGAAACAGTTGAAGAATATACAGTATATCATAAAGGAGAAATATATTTAGCCAAAGGTTTTCAGACAGATGTGAACTTTTCCAGACCTTTCTGTGATCTCTGTGTCGCTCATAGAGGACAGGCGAGGTAAACCGTTTCTCTCGTGGTCATGGACCACATTCTCAGGTATGTCTTCAACCTTGGAGAACTTTCCTAATAATTCACAACCGAGACACAGAGCAGAGTCGAGACGAAGACCATCGGTATCATTTACACACTTTACAAATCTAAAAACGCACATAGTACTAAAATGTCTGCGCTGAACAAACCCTCTCACCGTTGAGGACGATGAGGACCTTCTTCCACTGAGTGTTGCCCACCTTGGGCGTCTGGCAGAAAAGAATCTTGTGTTTGTCGCACACAAAAATGCGGTCTAGGATGAACTTGCGCAGAGGAGTGTGTGAAAGTTTCCACAGAGAGGAGTTCTTGCAAACGCTGGACAAAAGCTGCAAGCGCTGCACCGTCACCGACTCCCAGTCCGAGAGCTCCACCTGAGTTGGGCCACCTGAAGACTACAAACACAAACACACTTGAATAGGACTGCTTATTTTGGACTGCAGTCAAAAGGGTATTATTCCTATCCTAACTAACTTTATTTCCAGCTCACTCTGTTGCACCCATTTGTTGTGCTCTGATTAATGGCTGACAGGAAAGTAGACACCGAGTGCTTTAAGTGTAGTTTTTCATCTTTTTTCCTACTTGACCTAACAGAGGCAATATTTTCATAGAAAATTATTTGTATTTTTTCCCCCAAACATTTCTATCCTCAAAGTAAATGATGATACCAATTCCAGTTCTGCTCACAGAGATGCCTCAAGTGCTTGTTAGTAAGCATTTAAACTTTGAAGGTCTTATTTAGTACCGGTAAAATTCAGTGTATTTCTGTGTCACCCTGAAAGCCAACAGTGTCCTGACTCATTTTATATCAGACTTTCGGCCATAAAACATTTAATTTGTTTATACTGATAAGCCGATTTCCATGCCACTGTACTGGTAAAAACGTCCTCTGGATTAGGGTGTCTGCCAAATGCCATATGTAATATAATGAAAAACTGGGTTACTACTATATTAAAACATTTTTATTAATTCTCAGTATAATGTTTAGATATTAAGGCTAATGTTATTTTAACAATGGTAAAAACTACGCACATACCAGATGTGCCACATGTCGTCAGACACACCGGTAGGTTGTTGATATGGGAAAGAAACGTAGGAATAACACACTGGGATGCACTATTCTAGAAACATCCTTCATCTCCATCAAGTTTCAGGCACTTATATTTGCATAATGGAAAAAATACTGCATAAATTTCAAAACAGAAGCTGTCCGCTTGATCGGATTTGCTCAAACTTCCAAGACTGATAATGGAAATAAAACTAGACGCACAGAGGAGTAGTAAGTACTTTCTGAAGTAAATTAGTTTCCACAACTCAAATCACATGGACGGACCTTTTCTCTGAATGGGCAGCCATTTATGCTTCAGGGAGCAGTTGGGGGTTCGGTGCCTTGCTCAAGGGCACCTCAGTCGTGGCTGGCCCGAGACTCGAACCCACAACCTTAGGGTTAGGAGTCAGACTCTATAACCATTAGGCCACGACTTCCCTTTTTTTTGTGTGTGTGTGTGTGTGTGTGTGTGTGAGTGAGAGTAAACAAATCTCATGTGTTTTGCACTTGTAGCGCTGATGCACAATGACACCGAATGCATTGTGCCAGAGGAGCACAACATCTACTTGTCTTCCTTTTTATTTAAACACTTATAAACAAATAATGATAATCAAAATCATGTGTGGAAAACTGACCTGTTATATATTTATATTCCAGGGGAGAAAACAGATGCTGTTATTCTGCAATACTCTGGCATGTAGTAAGTATAGTTGTCCTCTTAGCATTCAGAGTTGCTTTAGATTGATGACTCGGCATTTTCTGAGCATATATGAACACAACACTTGAACTCCCACAAACTAGAGATGCTCTCAGTAAAGCCTGTTAGAGGTTTATTAAGCGCTCCGCTTGATTTGAGTATTATGAAAACATGTGTCCAGACTGCTATATATTTAAAGAACTTGAGGCTGTGGTTTTCTGTCATCTCGCAGTGTATAAAGAACAAGTTCAATGAAAAGACTCTAATGGCTTCCCATGGATGATGTGGTCCCCTGACAAAATAAGTAGTGTTGGGTTGTAGCGTGACTGACAGAGGCATTGTGGCACTAGCGATTATGGCATTTTGTTAGGCAGCAGACATAATCATAATAATCTCCCAGTGACAGAAATATCGTTACTGTAGTTTAATATTATATGCTGTATAGAATCATTTGTTTTTGCCAACCCTTTGCTACAAGAAGGCGATAAGCCTGAACTCACCACTGCAGGCGGTTGTGAGGCTGCGTTCTGTGAAAGCTGATTTACAGGGTTTACCGTCTTTACCGTTAGAGAGGTCCAGTTTAACAGCATAGGTCTTCCCCCATAGTCTGAAAGAGAGAATATATGCGTATATACATATTAAAGCACATTTTGATCCAAACCCTCAGTTCCTTGTATGAATATTTACCCCATGATCAGTATTCTGGTCCAATAAGTCAATAGAGCAAGGTACATTAAATATAAAATATCCAAAGCATAATATGACCGACTGAGCAAAAACTATAGAGATGCATTTTATAATTGAAAAAAAAAAAAGAAATTAAAAAATTTCACAAGAGCTCACTGAACAGAAAGGGGCTACACCTTAATCATTTTTGTGTCCATGTGACATTTAGAGTTGCATTCTACCGTCACGTACCTTCTGGCATTCGCAAGCTGAAGTTGATGAATTTGCTGACAAACATGAGGATAAGCAGCACCCATCCACAAGCACCGACCAGCAGCCAGTGACGGCGCATCATTGGGCCATGGAGATGCTGACGAAGCCTAAAGTACAACACAAACATTCTGATTTAATCATAAATTAACCGATCTTGGGAAATAATATAAATAAAAGGGGAAAAAAATCAACAAGCATAGTTGCGTTAATAATACCAGTTTGTACTAAAACAATTGTTTTTTTTTATTGGGACCATAAAAGTTCTAACTCCAGAACCTCAGAGTTCCAGTGCAAACATTTTCATGAAGTACATTTAAGGAACACTGTGTGCATTCTATCGTTAGCCAAAACTTCACACTGCCAAAGATCCACTACTTGGCCTCTCAAACAAGTCCCTTAACCGTTAAACACTCAGCTCTATTCTTTACTGGAGTCTGTGCCATTTTAGATAAAACATTCTTCCAAATGAACAACTGGTTGTGTGCATGATGTATCTGGTCTTAAGAGGAGCTTGGGGTTAAGATCTAGGAAAAAGTATTTTTGCCAAGTCACACCTACTCCACACAATCTTAGACAGAACTACATGACTAATATTAAATGAAGTCAGCTTCTTAGTCACAGTCAGACTGATTGTGCTAGGTACTGAAAAATATCTGCTTTGAAGCATGAGGCACAAAATAGATTACAGATTAGAATTAAGATGTTTAATATACTATTGACTGTTAACTCTTTCACTAAGGAGTTGATCCATTTATCGAAATGGGAACTGTTTAACATCTGAAATCCGTTTGAAGAGCTCTTCATATTCCCCCTCTGGAAAATCAGAGACTAGATTAGATTTCTACAAAGGTTAGAATTGCCAATAGGGCTTCTTGGCATGTTTTGGAAAGTCAGAGAAAACCGGATCACTTTAATGAGGACCCTGGAGGTGTGAAGTATGTGTGAAGTATAAAAGCTACTTAAAATTATAATTCAAGTGCTAGCTTTTCTGTCCATTTTTCTCATCCTGAAACTGGTTGCATGAACAATTTTTGTGGGAGAAAGCACAACAGCATCATAAAAAGTTGTAAATAAAATGATAATAAAACTGTATGAACGATCAAGGACAGGGCTGATTTCTTTCTAGCCAATGCTATAAGCCCGGGCCGCTCTGTGTGAAATGCGCATTGATTTTACCTGCATTTGGGCTGATTGTTTTAACTCCAATTTGCTGTCATATTTGTAACACATCATCAGTGGTGTTAGTGGTACAGTAATTAACATGACAATGCTGGACTGCATTTTTGTTAGAAGTTAATTTCTGACAATATCTGTGTGCTGAAATAAAACCATTTCTCCATATTGTGCACTATGGAAAGAAAATTTGGAAATATCGCTCCAAACACAATTGATCCCGCACTGGGACCAGTGTAGCACAACTCTGGCTTCATTTATTCTTAATTTTTCAACGCATTTCAATTTATTTCTAAATAAAAAAACTTATTTCTGCTTCAAGGACACCATTTTGACCTAACCTTATGATAGCATGTCAATTTCTGAATATTTCTGGTATACAACAACCCCCAAAATTAAGTTATCTTGTCGTTTATTGATTTGGTAAAGACATTATTGTTCTGATTTGAAGTTAACTTGCTTACCCAATCATGATAGATTAATAATATAATATATAATAATAATATAATTATGACCACGAGTAAGTAGTTATGCTAACAGACATATTGCACACAGGTAAAACTTTCTGTTATTGCAAATGTGCTGTTTAAATACTTTGTTATTGTTATTATTATTGCAGTTAAACAGTAATCCAGTGTGTAATAGTTATTTCTAACTCTTTATTTAACCAGGAAGACGTTTGAGCTTTCTACAAGATTTATATTACTGTGTTTTACTGTAATAAACAGAGATATTTAGGTATGAAAACATGACTATAAAACAAAAACTCAATAGAGCATCCCAGATAGTGTAAGCGCGCATGCGCATTAGCTAAACGTCTAACGTCCGTTATTCCACTTACCTTTCATGTATAAAAAACAGTGATCTTCTTTTCGCCATGAAAAAATAGTAATACATCAAGTATGCACTTTTTATATTCTAAAATATACTGAAAATATATCGCATTCCACTCCATACTGCACTAAGCAAAAGTAAGGCTGTCTGAGCGTTATAGCTCACATTGGTGTGTTTATTTAGATAGCCAAAGTGCTAGTAACTAGCTTCACGTTTGTACATCACCGAAAATATAAATATACGAGTAAAAGCAAAATAAAGTGATAACGGGATAAATCACGTATATAATATAGCCATTCGTACGAATGTAGCTAGCTAGCTAGCCCTAGCACCTGACACTAGCAACACAGAGACTGGTTTCAGCCTCCTAAACAACGGTTGCATCCCAAATCGTTCCCTGTTGGACGTGTAGTGCACTAGATAGGGCGTCGACGTGATTGCGTCACAACCTATGAAGCGCACTCGGATAAGGAGGCAAGGAGGCATTTGGGATCGAGCCATCGCCTTGTTAGCTGCACGTATTTACAGTTAGAGAAGTCTGTAAACATTGAGACTAGAAAAATAAAATTTAATGTGGTTATTTGTGTCCTCGACATGTCTAATTATTTCCCTGATGTATTTTGGCCATTTTCTCCAGACAGGGCCATCATTTGCTCATCATTCAAAGTCAATATTTAGTAACACTCCATTTGGCAGGTATTTTTGTAGCCAGAAGTCTTTCTGTTTTTGTTTATTAATGAACATTCCAGTTGCAGTTTTGAGATATTCTCTGGCCATCTTGCACAAAAAGCATTGTTGAGGTTTATCTGTCTACATATTTTCAATGATATTGACAGTAAAGTTAATGGCAAATGTTTTTAGGGGAAGGTTTGGTTCATTGTCTTGTTACTTAATCAAAGCTGCTCCCAAGTGAACCAGTCACCATAATACACACTGTTATTACTGTTTAACTGCAATAATAAGCAATAACAAAGTATTTTAGACATGTGCAATAACAGAATTTTTGAAAAATGTGCAATATTACCTATGTGCAATGCCTTTCAGTGTAACCACTACTCTTTTTACTTTGTGTGTTGTATATTATGTTATGTCTCTATTCTTTTTATATATTTTGCTGCTGTACCAGAGAAATTTCCCCATTGTGGGACGAATAAAGGTATATCTTATCTTAAGATGTTCACATTTGTCACATGTAAGAGTTCCTTCTGATGACTATTCCCATGATTCAAGATGGTGCTGCATGTGTAGCTGCCTGTTACAGCAGATTACAAATTGCCAAAAAAAAAACACGCTTGCGCAGTCAAATCTTCAAACCACCACTTTCGTATCAACTAATCTTTCATTCAATTTCATGTGGGAGACGCATGATCGAAATCTAGAACCTCCAGGTCTTGGCTTGTCTTCGACAATTTCCATTGACTGCAATTATTTGCACGGTAATCATTTCCTATCAAGGTCACAATGTATTTTATTAGCAGGCTGGACTACCAGTTGGCTACAATTGTTATGTTGAGGATCCCAGGGGAATGTTTTAGTTAAGCATTATTTAGATTTCCAGATTTTATTCACATGAAGGGTCTCTGTGACCCACATACCTGATCATTTTAATCTAACCAGTCCACAATTTACAATACAGTAATCTACAAATCTCAGACCAGTGGAACACTCATGGGATATTTTGGACTAAGTATGCTATACTACTTCAAAAAGTGACAAATAATAATAATAATAATAATAATAATAATAATAATAATAATAATAATGTTGCCATCAGGTCTGTTAATATATTCCTTAATGTGATATTAAAATGGTTATGTAATATAATCATGTATTATAGTTTTCATTTGGCCATATTATATACACACTATACATACATTATATATAATATGAGGGTGCCAATTGGTCAATTGGTTATATTACCTTTTTATATTATTTTATCTTGTGTTTGTAATGTACATCATAGTTAATAATTACAGTATTACTTTTATTAATGTATTGTAGCTTTATTGTTATTTCAATATGTACATTTATTTACTTTTATCCTTTTTAGGGTGACTATTACCATCTGTCTAGGGATTACAGGTGAAAATTAGCCATCTGGTTAACTCTGGCATATTGACAGAAATGTTTATTAATATGCATTGTCCCTGTAACTAACCAACTAGCCAACTCACCAACAAACAAATAAATAAATAGCCCGGTTGAATGGCGCCCTCATGTGGTCAAGAGACTTCTAAACAACTTTTACCAGCCTGCTGTTAACCACACAGCAAAACTAGAACAAGTAATAAAAAAACTTGACATCTAGTCTTAAAATGTTAATACCTAATTTCTATCTATCTATCTATCTATCTATCTATCTATCTATCTATCTATCTATCTATGCGTTTATTAATTATTGTATATTCTAGAACAAATAAGAGAAACATTAATGTAGTACTAATTAAAGATAATACTCCCATACTTCTGCATAGAAAATTCAAATAGTTAGTGATCATATGACATTAACCAACACCTTTAGGCCAAAAAGAACAATACAGGACTTTGTCAAAGCATACATTTATTTTCATGGTCACTTTAAGACATTAACACTTGATCAGTGTCCTGAATATAATGTTTGGAATGCATTCCCTAATGCTTATAAAAGCAGCATTATGCGTCATGTATTGTGAAATGTGGTAAAAGATGCTGTGGAATGTACCCAGGAATGCCCCGGTGTTTAAAAATATGGATTCCACCACCTCATTATGCTGTTTCTATAATCCGTACTGAAATCTATTGATGGACAACAAGAGTTCATTGGTGAAAACTCTTACTGTGCTCCAACATATTTTGTATTAGTATAATTCTGATGAAAGCTATTGAGCATGGAATGTTTAAGGTTTCTAAGCCACATAGGTTTCACATATGAATTTTATTTAATTTCTGCTAGCTGTTTTAGGGTGCAAGCATTGCATATGCCTTTGAACCATGACAAAAAGCCAAAGTCTGATCTAAAAGGTTTAATCATGCTGGTACTGCTGGATATCACCAGTGCTGGACGACAGCTGATTTATACATATATGATGTGTGCCTTTGTGTAATAATGTGCTTTAAAACGTATGAAGAGTAAAACAGAAATTATACAGTGTTTAGTCCATGCATCACCCATGAGATGTTCATGGAGATTTCATGTAAATCCCAAATGCTGTAACTCCTGCAGTCTAGCACTTAAGAAATAAACAAAGTCAGTGTGGTCTCAAACAGTCTCTTAGCCATTTCCATGAAAATGTAGGCAGCTTAAAAAAAAAAAAAGCATCTGCTCTGAACTGTGTTTAATAACTGATTGGAGATTAATTAAAAAAAAAAAAAAAGAGAGAGATTTTGCATTTAATGTTTGTTTGCAAAAAATTGTGCTGCAATAAAGACCAAACAGTTGGATTCGAGCCAAAGAACCGTTACATTTCTCTGATTTGGCTGTTTTAAGGGTCATTTCAGCCTTAAAATGGTACAAATCAGCTTCAATGTTAAATCAGTTCCAAGAATAAAGCGAATTATAAAGTCACAAAATGACCCAGAGATGCGTCTATATACGTGTTCTGCTTCTTCTTTATTTAAGCTACAAAACTTCTTGGGAAGCCAAATGTGAAGCATTAACGGCTAAACTAAATACCTGACAAAAATTATAATCTTGGATAGTCTGCTTGTAGGGAAACTATATACATGTGCATACTTTTGGGGGAAAAAATGAATGACTGACTAAACGGAAGTAAAATCGGTATCAGATATTTGGTTAAATCAGAACCAAGACCAGAAAATAAATTGGAAATTGAGAACAAAACCACTGTAAATTGTCCCAAAGTTTGTTTTGTGAACGGAATGCTAACAGGACAGTGATGTGGACATCATAAACAAGAGCTGGCCGCTTGCTGCTGGTTACCGAATGGGACCGACTCGCCGGCCTCCCACACGGGGATGATACTGGAATTGGTGATGGAGGAGGAAGAAAAGTATAACTGCTTTTTTCTCTTACAATGGAACGTGACTGAAAAGGTACGAGACGGATTCGCCGTTGTGGGTTCTCCGGATGGCCTCGGCTAAGATCATGGAGATGTCGATGACCTAGAAAAGATACAAACAAATGATCAACCTCACAAAACTATAACGGAGGACAGCAAACCGCAGATTAAAAGGCCTGAGGTTTTCACTCAGTCTAATGAAAAACACTAACAGGACTAATCGGAGCCATTACAGCAAGCAACACGACGATTAGGTTGTTCACATGAAACTATCACTAATTATTATTTTGTCTGATGTGATTCATTTTAACAAATCTCTTTTTTTTGCAAGAGATTGTTTTTCTAAAAATTGTTAATGCTATTCAAAATATTTTTTTATGTTAAATTAAAAGGTGAATTTATGTTTTTATTTTCAGAAACTTCAATAATTCAAAACTACTAGCTGATGCATCTTGAAGCCCTTCATTTAAAAGCCCTCCAATTAGATCTTTTCTTATTAAATTGTATTTATATGTACATGACATTTGAATTTTAAGATTCAATTTTATCTCAACTTAATAGATAATTGATAACCTTTTCCCCCCAATACCATGACCAGAAATTCATCTTACTAAATGATTTCCTGAGCCATAAAATCTGCTGGCAAGAGCATATTAATTTATTTATTTTTTTCTATATAAAAGCATCTCCTGTGACACACCAGGACACTCAATCTTGTTCTAGCTAATATTAGCTGACTAACAAGTTACGCTGCAATGTTGGAATAATGACTGTGAAACACTTTTACCCAACATAATCTCCATATATTCCCTCACAGTCAAGGCAAATTTGTTTTTCCTCACTTTATTGGTCGAGATAGAAAAGTGCTCCACTGTGAGCTGCTTGCTATTGAGTTGCATGTGGAACGTTCTAATCGTGAATGCAACCTGTTCAATGTATTTATACTCCCTGTCCTGAACCCAAGAAATTCCACAATGCCAGCTTACAATATGCTGTTAGGAATAATTCGGAATCATTCAGGAATTCTGACGGTTATTATAGTTTAAGGATACCTGGATTTTGGGGCACTGCTTCATCTTCTCCTCTTGTGGAATGGTGTTAGTGACGACAACAGCCTCGAAAGGAGCGCTGTTGATGCGCGAGATTGCTGGACCCGAGAAGATGCCGTGGGTAAGAATTGCATAAACCTTTATAGCCCCGGCAGAGATCAGCCTGATGACATGATGAGAAAGAGGGCAGATATTAAAAAGATGGAGGGGGAATAAGTGGATGAGAGCAGTGGAAGTGGAAGACAGATAGAGTTCCACGTACCAACAAACCATCCATCCAGCTTATTCTACACAGGGTGACATAGAACCTGAGACAGAGGACAAGGTGCCAGCCCACCACGGGGCACAATTCACAACCATTCACACACTATGAATGAAATTGGTGCACAGAAGCCTTTATTATTGCCACATATATGTTACAGCTTAGCGGAATTCTTTTCTTCGAATATCGCAACTAAGGAGGTTGGGGTCAGAGTGCAGGGGCAGCTATGATACAGTGTTCCTAGAGCAGGGAGAGTGGCAATTGCCCAACAGTGGCAGCTCGGCAGTGCTGTGGCTTGAACATGAGCCTTAACCACTTGATTACAGAAGACTTCTGAAGCACAGGGAGAACATGGAAACTTGGTGCACAATGGGGCAGAGGCAGGAAACTGTCTAACCACTAAGCTACCATGCCTCCTCCATATGTATCTCAATACTATATGTCATTTATATGAATTTATATTGAAATACTGTATATATATATTTTGCGATTTTGTCACTTGCTAATAAGAATGTCCATTTTCTCCCGATGTTTAATGCATATATCACATGAGGTTATTAAACCTGCAACGCGTTTGTGGCTACATGTTTTGCATTCGGAGTGTGTGTTATGCGTTGACCTACTTATCAGCAGCGTGGCAGATGGTCCCACACGTGTCAGCCATGTCGTCCACTAGGATGGCCACTCGGTCCTTTACATCCCCTACCAGCACCATCCGGTCCACCTCGTTAGCTTTTTTGCGCTCTTTATGAATTAGGGCGAACTCAACGTTCAGCCGGTCAGCGATGGAGGTCACCCTGGGGACAAATGTACAGGTTAGTACTCACAAATTTGCAGGTTTAAGGTTTAACTGAGGATATGTAATCTACAGTTGGAGAAACAACGCCATCTGTTTTGACGTTTTTACTGAAATTTCATTGGGTGCGAATAAACAGTACATGAACAGTACATTTTACACCCAGAAATGAACACACATGACCCAGTTATAAGATTTACTGAAAATTCTGTACTTTAGAAAACATATCTGCTTTCTGAAGAGTTTACTTCAGACTGAGGAAATATTATCAATAAATAGTATAAACTAGATATTAGATAGACACACTGGATAATTCGTTTATTATAATATTAAATATTAGAAAAAGAAAAAAAAAACAATTCCAAAATCGCGGGTTTTATTTTTAAATACATTTTCCTTTATGTATTTAGAGTGCAAAGAGTAACAGTGATCTTCATTAGCACAAAAAGATGTCAGAAGATGTAAGAAGATAATACATTTAGCTGTTAACAGAATACCAATACTCTTTCCATGCTATTTTTCTCATCAGAAATAGTGCGGTTCTCAAAATCATAACCCACCCTTTCATTGAATATGCATAATTAACATGGAATCACACACCAATAGTGTATTTATTTAGTAATAATTTTTTTTTCCTTTCCCACCATGCAGTTCATCCATCAGTGGGATTTGCCCTACACTTAATCTCTACATAAAGACAGCGTTACAGCTGAGCTCCAGTCTTTTAATCTACCCAGCTCTCTCGCCTCCTCACCTGTACACTCTGCTCAAACAGATAGAGCTTAAACGCCTCGACTTTCACACTAATACCACCACCGACACCATCGTGCTTCTCTTAAAAGTCACAGATGGTTAACATTCCCAGCCAAATCTCTGCTCTAACTCAGCTGTATTGCATTCGGAAAACTTTGAGTCTTTCGACTGCCACGTCACTACTGCGCTGGGTTTCTCATTTGTAGGACACTGAACGTGACTAAAAATGAACAATGAGAAAAGAATCGAAAAAATAGAAGGTGGTTTTCTGCCTCTAATTCTCTTATAAGGATTAATTTATAAACGGAATAAAATAATAGCTCTGGTCCGATTCTTTACGTGCCGGTAATTAAATGCATTTAATGTATCTTCAGGAATGCTTTTGTGATCCTGTCCTGTCATTAGATGATGATGAATAGCTTTCTTGTAAGTGGTACTATAAATATTAATCCTTGGACAACGATCATGTTCCTACTATGAATGATTTATATCGATGTTTCCTTTTCAAGCTAAATGGCTTTTAACCCAGGACTTAAATTACTTTTGCATATTAAAGCTAAATATAAAAGAACATCATCTGTTATCTGAAATAGTCTCAGGGATTAAAAAGAAAAAACAAAATGATTAATAAATGAAACAAAATGACAAAGTTCAGCGGTCACATTGACGACGGCATTTTATTATCCGCTCTACTGACTGCTTACAGCAGGCAAACTCTGAAATAACAGCTTTCTTGCAGACCGTATCACACCCTCAGAGAAAAAAATAAATGCTCTTAAATCAACAACAAAGTAGATTATTAGTCAAAGCTGGCCCACTAACCCTCCCAGGGCCAGCCGTGCGTGCTTGACCCCTGACCCGAGCTGTGACCAAAATGTCAGAAGATTACCTTTTAGCGCCACCGGCATCAGGAGAGACAATAATGCAGTTCTTCCACTCTGGAATGTTCTCTCGGATCCACTGGAGGACTGCAGGCTCTGCGTACAGGTTGTCCACGGCAATGTCAAAAAATCCCTGGAGGCAGAAAAGACAGCACAAAGCACCAATCAGATGACAGAAAGAGTAGTTCATTTTAACACACTGGAAGAACAGGTCGTTTTTGCTAGGAATTAAAAAGGACCCCCCCCCCCACACACACACACACACACACACACACACACACACACACGCGCGCGCGCAAGAATTCACTCGTGAGATGTTGAGAATTCTCACGAGATGTTACATTCTTCAACGTGAAGATTTACTAATTGAGTCCTTAATTACTAACTAACGCTTCTTGTTTTGTGTTCTTTTCATTAGCGTTACGTACATGTTGTAGCGCTATCGTCCGTTTTATTTACCACTAACTGAAAAATAAAACGTTGTTTTATTGAGCAGCTGTAACATTTTTGAGTGGTTGAGTTGTTTTGCTGGCCTGCGACAGGCCTGAGCTTGAGTCACTTGTGATTAGCGGTGGGATGATGAGAAAGCCGTCAAACATTCATTCATGTTCTGTAAATGTTTTATTCTCATCAGAGTCAATTTTTATTTATTAGCTGGTACCATCTAGGTTCATTAGAAATATTGTGAGTGGTCAGAGAGGGTGGAAGTGAGGTTAAAAATATATATAACTAATCAATTAATTATGTAATTAAATACATTTAAATAATTAAAAATCAGGCGCTGAGACTTCATGCATTTCCTTCTGAACTTACTAACCGATTTGTCCACGTTTGTACACTTTGATTACTAAGAAATTTACTAAGAGATTTTCCATTTGAAGGTTTGCACTGCCTGTGAAGTTGTTACCTGAATCTGTGAAGCATGAAGGTCCATGGTGATTATATGGTCTGCTCCGGCTACTGACAGCATGTTGGCCACCAGTTTTGCGGAAATCGGTGCACGGCTCTGAAAGGGGAAAAAACATTTTTATCTCTAACAATCACTCACATTGTCTTCATGCTTATATTTACACCTTCATCTTAAACCGAACATATTATAAAGCTCAAGTTTCAAAATCAGAGAATTTTTGGACATTGAGTACCATTAAAGCATATAAGCTGTTAGATTTTTAAGCCTAGTGTGCTTTTGACTACATGTTGCATTATATATGCATATCTACTCATTATGGTATGATAAATGTTCCAGGAGGTCTGTAAAACCTCAGGAGGTTTACTTACACGGTCGATGTTAAAGTAGTTAAACCGCACACAAACCCCGCTTTAAGCTTTGACCTCAGATCTGGCTGTAAAAAGTCTTTTTTTTAAAAAAAAAAAACTTTAGTGTGTCTGTGAAGGTGAGTATATTTCACTGGAATGTTCTCGAATCTACTGCTAAATAATTATCAGCCCTCAGCTTGAGACCAAACCTGCTATCTTATGCTAAGCTGGACAGAAAAGAGTGCAAAGATCAATAAAATCTATACAGCTTCATTTGTTAATGAATACAGGTAATATAAATTTCATCAGAGTTTAAAAAGGTTTCTGACTTTGTCCTTTTTGTCCTGTCGGGCGTAGGGGAAACACGGGATGACGGCAGTGACGCGAGACGACGAAGCGATCTTGCATGCGTTGATCATGATCAGCAGCTCCATGAGGTTGTCGTTTATTTCTCCACAGCCACTCTGTATGATGTACACATCCTCACCTCGCACGCTCTCACCGATTTCCACACTGTAGCAGACAACAACATTATCTCGGTCAAATAAATTTTGGTTAAGGAAATAATGGCTTATCATCACCAAATGTCACTCAGAAATTACATACTTAGCTCAAACCTTATCCCAGACTGAGTGGCACTAAGGCACATTTCTGAGCATTGCGGTGTACCGTTGAGTGTACCCTTTTTTAGTCAGTCCTATTTTCTATTTATACACTAAGCATTTAGGGGAAATATGAATTACAAATAAACAATACAGGGCTCCTCGGTGTGATTAGCAAAATACTAATCATATACTAAAGCTATTACTGCCATGTCATCAACATCTAGTCTGAAATTACATGTACAAATAATCATTTCCCTTAAATGACAAATACATATGTATATGTATGAAAACAATAAATATGCTCAACATAAATGTGGTATTACATTAACACAATTATATTTTAAGCAAGAATACCTTGATTTCTAAACAGCTTTTAATGAAGCTAACATTAGTTGTTTGCGATGTTAGCCTCATAGCTGTAGTACCAAAAGAACAAGATTTTGACACTTAATTTCTGGTTAAACAAACATTTTGTGAATTACCCCTTCACCCTGAGTGTGATACAAGAAGTCTTATCTTGAGTACTAAGAGTTATCTAGTAGTTGTTTGGCTAAACCAGTGCTTTCGGGATTCCTGATCAATGAGTTCAACGTGAATCTGGACATTTGGCTTTCACAGCTTTCACATTTGGCGGAACAGATCTTCCGCAATATATTCGTTGCATTCATTGTTCATTTTTATTAAACACATTTTTTAACAGAACTGCTCATGTTCTAATAAAGAAAATGAAAGTTGGAATGTCTTCGCATCGCAGCTAAGACAGATAAGAACGTAGCTCTTCAGCAGCATCTCAGGATATGTATTCTGTAAAACTTGCATCAAGATAAGACCAAGATAAAATGAATACATTTTGAGCACTTGAAGAATATATTTGCTAGATTGCACGGTGAAAGTCTGAGATGTGAGGGGGAGAAAAAAAAATCAAGTCAGCAGCACTTCTGGACAGGAGATTGGCCTCCTACTGTTTATCCGTCTCCAACCGTGTCACGTGAGGGAACGAGAAAAAGGGACCATGACAAATCAATTAGGAACAAAAAACAAGCTTTACTGGCAGGACTAGCAGACAAACCACTGCACAATCATATAATTTCTCTTATGACCTGAGGGAAGAGCTTGCAACGCTATTTTACAGGACTCACCTAGCTTATTGCTGCACGTGTCTAAAGTGCGTAGTCAAAATAAACTCATGTTTATAAAATAAACTTATGCTGTATTGTTTCCTGTTTATGAATTATTATGTACAATAACATCTATGTACCAGAAGAGCTTGCTAACATGTGCATAACAATTTCTCTCATGATCTGAGGGAAGAGCTAAAGACACCTAGCCTTTTGCTACCTCAAGGTAAACAAAGGTTTGCTTGTCTTGTAACAATGAATCAATGCTACAAGTCTAAGTAATTAAATATAATAAGAATAATAAGGAAAACAGCCTATTAAAAAGATCTGTGTACCAATTACGAACAGCACAAAATCTCCATTGGGTTTACTTGGGTATAATATTTTAGAAATACAGGTTGATCATGTTCAAACATTTATTTAATCATGGGGGGTGGGTGGGGGGAGAGGAGAAGAGCTAACATGGCCACATTTTATGTTGAACTCATTGATCAGGGGTCTGAATAACACTGGTTTAGCCAAACAACACTGACGACTACATAACTTTAACTCCTGAGATAACAGTTCTTGCATCACACTCAGGGTGATGGGGTAATTCACAAAATGTAGGTAAAGCTTTGTGGACAGATCTTGTAGAGGAGTTATTTCAGCACAGTTCGGCTAACCCCTGATCACAAAATATTCTGTAAAAACCGTGTGCATTACTCCGTTCGTTAAAGTAGTCATTTGTCTAAACAATGATACCCATGTAACTTGTTTATCCACTTTAATGCTAATGATGAAACAGATTAATGCACACACTTAGGCCTTTAAGACAAGTTTAATAATTTGGCAATGTACGTCAAGCGTTCAGACTTTCTTTCCAAGTCCTTAAAACATAACTGCAAGGTTATTTTAATATATCAACTGTTGCATAAACATTCACCTTGTGGCAAAGTTCTCAGGCAAAACATCTAGCTTGGCCAGTTGCTAAAACACAGGTTGAACTCCTCGAACTAATAAACAACTTTAATTCAAACATGATTCCTTTTAAACCCTTAAGATTAAGTTGACAGCTTCCTTCTAACCAAACCAATGAATAAATGTTTGTAGTAATGTACAATAAAGGCATCAGTAGCTGTAATTCTTTTCTACCAGCAGGCAAAGATAGTGAAGTGACATACGGCCAAGTACGGTGACCCATACTCAGAATTCGGTCTCTGCATTTAACCCATCCAAAGTGCACACACACACAGCAGTGAACACACACACACCGTGAACACACACCCGGAGCAGCGGGCAGCCATTTATGCTGCGGCGCCCAGGGAGCAGCTTGGGGGGGGGGTTGGGTGCCTTGCTCAAGGGCACCTCAGTTGTAGCCGGCCCGAGACTCGAACCCACAACCTTCGGGTTACAAGTCAGACTCTCTAACCATTAGGCCACAACTGCCCATGATGATATACTAGTTTGAACAACTGGTCATATTGTCAAACTATACATCTTGTCTTTTCTGGCACTGTATAAATGGGATTCCGCTTTTATATTTAGGATTACTGGTCAACACCTGACTGGGTTTGATTTATGCAATACACTGGGAATGTTGGCAGTATGACTTGGGGTCTGCCCAAGGTTTATGTGAAATATTATGTGTTACATGTACTTATGTCAAAATATCCATCAAATTAGATACGACACCAGTTCATAGTATGGTTAAGCCTGATACCAATAATCATACTGATGCATCCCTAAATATGTCCATCTAACACTCTCTAAGATGAAGGAATTACACTATACCCTTAGGTACAGTAAGGTTTCCAGGTAAAACACACACACACACACACACACACACACACACACATATATAATAGCACAATATGAGCATTAAACCTGCTGGTCTCCAATTAACCTTTGTAGATGCAAATTGCTTCACTTTTATAGGCACAGTTTCTCTCACCCACCCCCACCCCCCCCCAGACAACATTGTTGTGTCTGAACCATGAGATGAACCATCGTGTGTGTGTGTGTGTGTGTGTGTATGTATGTATGTATATGTATGTTTGTGTGTGTGAATAAGTGTGTGTGTGTGTGTGTGTGTGTGTGTGAATGAATGATTTCAGAGCAAGAAAGTTCTCAGAAACGTGACGACCGGACGCTTACAGTAAGAAATCAGCACGTGTGATGTTAGATTCACGCGCTGCACGTGCTGCACGCGATTCTTACACTTTTCACTGATTAATAACTCACCAGGTTTCCTGATTGCTGAATTTTTTGGTGATGACTTTCCCCAGCTCGAGCCCGAGGCGGTCGGCCACCTTCTGGGACAAGTCATGGTGGGAGCTCCCGCTGAACAGCACGATGTTGGGCATGGCGGAAACACGTGTACACGTGTGAAACCGGGGGTATTTGGTGATAAAAAATAGAAATAAATAGAAATCCCCAATGCACCGAGACGGACAATTTAAAGCGAACAAAAAAAAAATAACCCAGCACCACTACATGCTCGATAAGCGCTGAGTGACCGACGCACAAGGAGGAAGTGACGGAAAGAGCGCAAAGCGGAAGTGCTACAATACTAACAATCATGAGTTTTAATAATGTTAGAAATAAATCATTTTTAAATAGAAACTACACGATGATAACGTGTGGTGTGATACAACAAACAAACAAAACTGCTTTAAAACCACAGAAATATTGACATTAACACTGAACTTTAAATCAAATAATTTACCACAATATAATTTCTGTAATTCTGAACTAAATGATTATATATATATATATATATATATATATATATATATATATATATATATATATATATATATATATATATATAATTAAAACTTTCCATCCGATATTTAAATTTTACTATAGAGTCTGTTTACATCAACAACATCCATATAACAAGATTTAGGCTGCTAGCTGTGTTGAGTGTTCACTGATATTTATGTGTATATAAAGTACAGTACTGTGCAAAAGTTTTAGGCAGGTGTGAAAAAATGCAGTGAACAAAGAATGTAAACAAAGAAATATAAAAAACGAGTGTTTATTTTGGTCAATTTACAAAATGCAAAGTGAGCAAACAAAAGAAAAATCTCAATCAAATCAATATTTGGTGTTACTACCTTTTGCCTTCAAATCAGCATGAAGCGATGGCACGGCCCCCACAGAGCCCTGATCTCAACATCATCGAGTGTGTCTGGGATTACATGAAGAGACAGAAGGATGTGAGACATCCACAGAAGATCTGTGGTTAGTTCTCCAAGATGTTTGGAACAACCTACCAGCCGAGTTCCTTCAAAAACTGTGTGCAAGTGTACCTAGAAGAATTGCTGCTGTTTTGAAGGCAGAGGCTGGTCACACCAAATATTGATTTGATTTAGATTTCTCTTTTGTTCATTCACTGCATTTTGTTCATTTATGAAAATAAATAAATGTTTAACACTTCCATTTTTGAAAGCATTCATTGTTTACAGCATTTTTTTTCACACCTGCCGAAAACTTTTGCACACTACTGTATGTACATAAAAATATTAATAGGAATATTACAAAACACAAAACATAAAAGCAGCCGAAAAAAGGGCCTCAGTTTAAAGTTTAATAGATAAGAATCGAATAGTTGTTTGAAGTAAGATAACTGAACATACCAAAATTATGGAGTGAACAATAAACCAAATTGGGAATGCTATATTATTTCTTCCATTTATTTGCACTTTAGAATACATTCATTCATTCATTCATTCATTCAAACTTCAGTAACTTTATCCAGATAACCCGTAGACAGGATGTTTACGATCACAGAATCACACAAATTTACCTCAGATGCAAACAGTCTAAACAACATTAACCAACCTTTAACTGCAAATTTGTCTTTCTTTTCATATTTGTTTACTAACTATTAGCCAAGCTAGCAAGCTGAAACACATGAATATGAATATTAGGTTATGTTTTATTGAAAATTGAGAGTTAATTAACGATGCTACATATTTATTTGTATGTTACATTTCATAAAGATTGGTAATCAGTGAGATTGGTAATCAAGTGTATTTTATTTACACAGTTATACATGGTGGCATAGCACAGTAATGCAGTACAGTAGGTAGTGGTGCTGCTTCAGTGCTTCTCCAGGGTCTGTCAGATCAATCCTGAGCATTGATTACTGTGTTACTGTCTGTGTTTTGTTTTACATGTAAACCCTGCATCCGCATAGGTTTTCTCAATGTGTTCCAGTTTCTTCACACCTTTTTGAAACACGCTGTTAGGTGGATTGGCAATTCTAAAGGACACCTACATGTGAATGAGCCTGTGGGTGTGTGATACCCGGCGATGATTGGATTATTCCAAGGAATTGTTTTACACTCTGTGTTCCCATAGTAGTCTTAGAATCCACTAGGCTGAAGTGTTCGTTGAAAATTAATGAAATATAAAATGTTGCATTAAGACATAAACAGTCATAACATCACATGATATAGAACATTCTCCAAGATCTGGTGGCTGTTTATTGATTTACCAAATCTGGCATTTCTTAATTTCAATGTTATTACTGTATCATTGTAGTAGTGTAATACATTGTTAAATAAAATATAGAATGAAATGACTATGAAGTCACTGGTAGAAAATCTATATACTCTTAATAGTCAAAATCACTTTGAGCTTTCATAGATAAGTGGACAACAAGAGCATGTTTGCAAACTAGCTAACACTGGGCTAGCTAACAAGCAGCCTATTCAACAAGAAATAATATGACTTTCATACTTAATGCTATGATAATACATACAGTATCTGACAGAAGTGAGTATACCCCTTACATTTTTGTAAATACTTTATTATACTTTCCATGTGACAACACTGAAGAATTGACACTTTGCTACAACGTAATGTAGTTAGTGTACACCTTGAATAACAGTGTAAATTTGATATCCACTCAAAATAATGTCACACACATCCATTAATGTCTAGACTGCTGACCACAAAAATGAGTAAACCCCTAAGTGTAAATGTCCAAATTGGGCATAATTAGCCATTTTCTCTCCCCGGTGTCATGTGACTGTGAGTGTTACAAGGTCTCAGGTGTGAATGGGGAGCAGGAGTGTTAAATTTGGTGTTATTGCTCTCTCTCTCATACTGGTGACTGGAAGTTCAACATGGCACCTCATGGCAAAGAACTCTCTGAGGAACTAAAAAAGAATTGTTGCTCTACATGAAGATGGTGTAGGCTATAAGAAGATTGCCAAGACCCTGAAACTGAGCTGCAGCACGGTGGTCAAGACCATGCAGCGATTTAATAACAGGACAGGTTCCACTCAGAACAGGCCTTGCCATGGTTGACCAAAGAAGTAGAGTGCACGTGGTCAGCGTCATATCCAGTGGTTGTGTTTGGGAAATAGACGTATGAATGCTGCCAGCATTGCTGCAGAGGTTGAAGGGGTGGGGGTCAGCCTGTCAGTGCTCAGACCGTACACCACACACAGCATCAAATTGGTCTGCATGGCTGTCATGCCAGAAGGAAGCCTCTTCTAAAGATGATGCACAAGAAAGCCCGCAAACAGTTTGCTGAAGACAAGCAGACTACGGACATGGATTACTGGAAACATGTCCTTTGGTCTGTTCAGACCAAGATAAACTTATTTGGTTCAGATAAGATAAGATAAGATATACCTTTATTCGTCCCACACTGGGGAAATTTTTCTGTTACACCAGCAAAGAATAAGAAATCCAAATATATAAAAAATAAATAAAGACACAATATAGTATAAGGTATATACACAACACAATGTATAAATACAAGGAAGAAAAAAGAGAGATTGTGTCAAGCATGTGTGGTGGCAACCAGGTGAGGAGTACAAAGACAAGTGTGTCTTGCCTACAGTCAAGCATGGTGGTGGAAGTGTCATGGTCTGAGGAGCTACAGTTCATTGAGGGAACCATGAATGCCAACATGTACTGTGACATATTGAAGCAGAGCATGATCCCCTCCCTCCGGAGACTGGGCCGCAGCGCAGTATTCCAACAAGACAACGACCCCGAAGACACCTCTAAGATGACCACTGGACTGGCCAAGTATGTCTCCAGACCTAAATCCTATTGTGCATCTTTGGGGCATCCTCAAACGCAAGGTGAAGGAGCACAAGGTCTTTAACATCCATCAGCTCCATGATGTCCTCAATTAGGAGTATAAGAGGACTCCATTGGCAACCTGTGATGCTCTGGTGAACTCCATGCCTAAGTGAGTTAAGGCAGTGCTGGAAAATAATAGTGGCCACACAAAATATTGACACTTTGGGCTCAATGTGGACTTATGGGTGTACTCATTTTTGTGGCCAGCGGTTTAGACATTAATGGCTGTGTATTAAGTTATTTTGAGGGGACAGCAAATTTATACTGTTATACAAGCTGTACACTCACTACTTTTCAGAGTCATTTCTTCAGTGTTCTCACATGAAAAGGTACAATAAAATATTATCAAAAATGTGAGGCGTGTACTCACTTCTGTGAGATACTGTATGATTATACATTTAAGCTGAAATTGTGCAATTAATTATGAACTACTGTGTGGATGTCTAATGATATAATGTAGCCATCATGTCCAAAGGAGACATGACAAACTATTTAGCATAGTATTATATTTCTATAAAGTCAGGTGATGAAAAATGAAAATAACTTTATTCTTTTTATCGTTTTCTGCCCACTTGTTGTTAATAATAATAATAATAATAATAATAATAATAATAATAATAATAATATTACTACTACTACTACTAATAATAATAATAATATTACTACTACTACTACTTCTACTACTACTACTAATAATGATAATAATAATAATAATAATAATAATAATAATAATAATAATAATAAATAATAATAATAATAACACTTGTTTTAATACTTCACAATAATTGATACATATTCCAAAAACAATTAATATTTATTTTATTGCATGAGTTTGTCATACATACTATTACATTCCAATTAGATTATTACACTTTTATTCCAGACAGGTACACAGCCTGAAAATAAAAGTTTATTTTTTAAAGTTACCATTTTTGACATCACATTTGTCATGTCATGTGTTTATGATCATATGGTATCGTCACTAAGGCTTATTAATTGTGGTATGGACGTCTCTCTGAATCAGAATTGGCAGCTATAGTGAATGTTTGTGTTGTACATTTACTAAAGCTGGAAGTAGATATATAAAGTTTCATCTGCACAGTAGGAAATGATTTTAAAATAATTCTTTTGATGTGCTGCAAATCGAGCTCAGTAATCGAGCAGTCTCATATTAGGTGAATAGTTTCAAATGAAAAAATTGAATCCAAACATTACCATTATAATTTACATCATTGTGAATTTTTGTCAAAACACCAAAAATGATGTGGAGAAAATGTTTTAGCTTACGGGACAAATAAACAGATCAAATGAATAATTTGTGTTAATAAAGCAGATATTCCGATATTTTCTTTTAAACACTTTATTGTATTCTGGAGATTAAAAATTAAAGACAGTCGTGATTATGTGTATACTTTTTATTTATATTGGGGTAACTAATTACTGTGAAATAATTTTTACATATAATCTCAGGAAGTATAATGTCAGAAAATACAAAATAAACAGAAACCATTATTACCCATTATAATTATTAAAAGCATTATATAAGTACATATTTGTTGTACTTTTCAATAGGTTGTTATATAATAAATAAAATTAAATAGAATAAATAAAAAAAAGCAATTTAGTTATTTGCAATATGAAGCCAGTTTATATACTAAATATTACAACTCTTTAGCAAAATCCTTTACTCTGATCCTCTAGTTTTAAACTGCAATATGGGACATTACAGCATTATAAGATATTTAGGATACGCGAATAATCATTTTAAAGCTCCTTAAAAAGTTCTAGAATTTTTTTGTATATACATTCTAACACGAAAAATAAATATGGACACCACAGTAGTATTTGTTCCAGTCGATTACTTTAGGGTTTTTATTCAACCCAGATGTCCATTTATGGCTTTGCAAATAATAGGTTGAATCAGAAGAGGCCTACTTGTTGAGTAGTGTTTTCAGAGAGCGGGTGAGAGTGTTGACGATAGCCGACATGGTGCTAGAATGGCGATCAAGTGTTTTAACACTTTGGTCCCCAGGAGAACTCCCAGAGGCTCCCTCAGCTGCCCGAAGCAAGCACATGTAGTTCATGACCACCTCATCAACCTTGGCCGCAACCTCACGCTGTTGCTGGCTGGCTGAAGCACCTAAGCCACGAACCAAGCACATGCAGATCTCAGATAAGCTACAAAGCACCTGAAAACTGGAACTGACTGCCAGCAACATCTCCTCTGGGCTGCCATGTGCTTGAGCCATCCTGTGGCATGCCTGCCCAAGTGCTTTAGATTCGATTGCTAGCAAGTGCTTGTACTGTGCCAGCTGCTCTGTCTGCATAGGTGGGGCACCTCTATCACTTCTGCCCACACTAGAACGCACCACAGCAATCAGCTCACTGGCATCTCTTCGAACATCAGAAAAAACAGCAGGGTACACATACGTGTGGTCCTTTAGGGCATTAATGCGAACAAGTCTGTCCCCAAAGGTCATGTTGTTCAAAACTTCTGCATACAGCTGTTCTCCAATCGTGTCTATAACACAAGTGTCTGGGTTGTATTGAGAAGGTCCTGGTTCATCCAAGTGACAAAGCTGCCTTCTCAAACCATCTCCTATGCCCCCTTCATCCTCCACTGTCTGGTTTTTCTTTTTGAAGAAACAGTAACTGAATGGACTATTGCATGTCCAGGGATTTATATCCAGCTTCTGTGCAGAACTTATCTGCTTTGCATCCTTTTGTCCTGGAGAAATCGCACAATCCATTCTGCTGTCCCTGTTGCTTACAGACCAACCCATGGTCTGGGATGCTACTGAACCTTGTGAGTAGCTTTTTGACAGCTTATTCTTGGGAGTTCTTCTTTGTAGTTGTGGCTCAGTTGCATGCAAATTGTCCTGCTGATTTCTGGCCAGTGATGATGCTCTTGATTTCTCAATCAGTGCATCAATATTTCCAGATCCTGCAGTTATAAAACTGGTACTTCTAATTATGTCTCTGCCACGATTTGGACTATTGGTGTTACATTGATTTAACCCTTGAGAAGTTAGATGGTTCTGTCTAAGAGGGACAAGTGACTCTTGTGTTGGCCCAATGTAACTGGTGCTCTTTGACAGCCTTGATTGAGGTGGAGGAGGTATTGTTGGTGGTGGTGGAAGTGATAGTGGTGGTGGTTGGGGTAGAGGGATGGCACAGGTTTTGATGTGCCTTGGTAAATTAGCAGGTAAGTCTCCTCCTCTCAACAGCATTCCGCGGTCTTCTGTGCCAGCTACACTAGAGAGACAAAAAGAATCATTAAGCGTCTGTTGGACAGCAAGTGTCATCCTGCAGTCAGATATGAGCAAGTCATCTGTGCTTGCATGAGGTATCCCTTCAAAGTGGTTCCTATTTAAAGATGAGAACTGATCAAGGTTAAAACTTTGCTCTAATTCACAATTGAGGCCAGAATATGACCTTCTTCTTTCAGAATGATTAGGCCTTACATCAATGTTGCTGACAGGTCTCTGAGCATGCAAATCAGGACTCCTCTTCAATTTAGCAGGCAAAGTTGTTGAGTGGAATATTTTTGGAGAATCTGCACTAGGGTTTGAGCTGAGAACCAGTGAAGGAGAAGGAGGCATGCAGGGACATTTGATACTAAAGTTCCCTTTACCTTTAACCTTGTCTATAAAGAATGAAGAGTTTTTGATATGCTTTCTTTGGTCTTTTTTGCTGCCCTCAAACCCTGCCCTAAAGCCTTTGCCACCCTGATGCATATGGCTGACTGTTAGATAATCAATCAACTGCCGATAAGCCTCACTCCCCTCCTTTGTGTTTATACTTATTGCACTGCCATCTTTTTCATGCAGATCACTTAGAAGGTTGCTCCTTCGAGCTGTACCTGTGGTTTCCTTGACTTTGGATGGTCGGACACTGAGGGGTGGATTTGATCCCGGGGGATGTACATTTGGCAGCATCTTCCTCAAGAGAGCAGCATCTGCATGAGGGTGAAGGTCCCTTGACGTGAGCAGGAGGGAGGAGGAAGAGCCAGAGAAATTGCTTTTGCAGTCAGTGGCACAATGTGGGGAGTCCACTGGTGTTGCAGAAGCACTACTTCCTGTACTGCCACCGACATCCAGAGACGAGGATTGGGAACTTTGAAGAGAACACAGAGCTTCATTCTGCAAAGAAGAAATACGCTTGGCTAGGTGGTACTCACACAGTCGTGCCACTCCTTGTCGTAATGGAGGAAGAATCTGTTGATCATCCTTATAGGTTTCAGTTTGTTCAGTATCCTGAAACTTCTTTGTGGGGAGACTAATATTGCTGCCAGTTAGATCCTCTCTTGAACCAAGAGATTCTGTAACCTGGCTCCCTGAAGGCTCATTTTCTATTGGGGACTGTAGCCCTTGAAATCTTTCACAGAATTCTTTCACAACCAATTGTCTTCTTCTATTACTTTCTCTTCCACTGAAGGTGTTATACTTGCCTGGTGCATCCTTATTTTTTTTTATTCGTCTTCCCTCAGTCGCCATTGCTTTCAATCTTTTTCCAGTATTCAAAAGCGTGCTCGAGTGAGATTTGACCAGATATTTACCCAAGGACTTATCTGCCTTTGCCTCAGGCTCTGTCTCTGGATTATCAGAAGAAGGTAGATTATGCATTGAAGGCACTGTTGTTGGTTGAACTGCCAAGTCTTTGCGTCTTGAGGGACTGCGTGGTGGCTTAGGAATAGACCCTCTGGTGCAAGGGGAGACAGGGAATTCTGTCTTTTCCTCCTGAAGGGGCTGGTATCCCTCTGTGGTTGCCACCAGAAGACGCATAGGATTCTCAGACAGTCTGTGGCCTGCAGTTTGTTCTGAGCTCTCTGTCATCTCTGAGGAGTTGGTCTCATTTCCTGAATCTGATGAGGACTCTGGACTAAAAGCTCGTGATATGCCGGTTCCTGTAAGTAAAAATGGTGAGCAAGTAAGTTTTTGTTACACTGTTTATCTTAATAGTTCATATTTATTTATATATTTACCGAATTAATGTTTTTGATAAATTAACTTCAACATTTAATCTTCTGTTACAACACATTCTTTTACCTATGCATTTTACTCCATTTACACAAATTTGTAAAAGGTTGTAAATTTGTTAATTGAACTTGGTTATTACAAATTTATTAAGTACACACCAAAAGTTCCCATTCTAAAATTTTCCAATCAGCTAAACTCTCTCATACATTTGTGTTTGGCTGATCATGCATATATTATTTAAAGCCGTTATCAATTATCTATCAGTTAAAGTTTGCTATATAACAAGCACAGAGTCTAGTAAGATTGTGTGATCACAGTAATAATGTAACCTGCAATGCTGTTAGACTGAGGCTGGGTGGTTTCCTCAGATACAGCAAGTGCTTCTAGTGCTTGCAGTGTGTCCACAACAGCATGATCCAAGATTCTGACATTATTACGCTCAACATGTGTAGGGACGGCATCAATCAGGGACACAGGAATGCTGTCATTGCTACGGCAACTTTGTGGATGACTTTTGCTCTCTGCTCCCTCCTCATCTGAACTGTCCCTGAATCCAGGAGGAGGTGCAGCAATGGCCATGTTGAGGGAAAGCAGAATTGCATCATTTTCATCCTCATCATCATCTCCTTCTGGAGGAGGGAGCGCAGTTAAATCTATAATATCATCACTGGAGCCAGAAAGGGTGAGAAATGTTATCTTGTTGGTTGGCAGCCCAGCTTCACCCTCTCCAGGTATTGCAGGTGTATCCTCTTCACAGCTAGCCTCATCCTCATCCTCCACATCATCAGTGGTCTCAGCATAGCATAAATCACGTAAAAGAGGCTCTTCGATACCTTCAGCATTGTCAAAGATTTTCCCCTCGCCAATGTTGCTATAGACTACATGAGGCCTAATTTGAAATGTCTCTCCATCTGGAGAGCCAAAGCCCAGATCATTGCTGGAAATGAAAGAAGGCCGTTCAAGCAACTCAGGACTCTCATCCACGAGGCGCTGATAACCAAGGTTCCGTGGGTTTAAAAGCGGATCTCTGAAAATAAAAGAAACCTTAGCACTCCTAGGAGACTCCTGGGGTTGGTGTTGTACAGGTGGAAGAGGTGGAAGTTGGGGACTTCTGCTTCTAACTTGTGACCTCTCTCCACTATGGCCTGGATATGGAGGAGGAAGGGGCTCTGGAACATAAGAAGAGCCTATGCTATCCTCTCTTGCTTGATCCTGTGGGTAATCTATTTCTGGTCGATACGAAGGTATGATCTCTTGATTGTTAAGATCTTCACAGATACCTAAAGAGGTACTGTATTGCCATTCAAGTTCTCTAGGATCTTGACCTGAAATACATAGAAACATCAATCTCATTTAGAAAGCATGTTGCCTGTCAAAGGTTTAAGGATATCTAGCATTATTTTTCACCATAAACTTTTATTATTACATTGTCAAATGAAAGCAGTGTATTGCAATCTTACTAGTCTAAGCTTTGAATAAATTCATCCATAAGAACTTACCACTATCTATTTCTCCATTGCTATTGCTGTGGGCCATATTGAAAATAGAGCGACGTGAGTCCACAAGAAGACGATAGTATCCAGCTGTTAGGCAAGCCAGGTTCATGGCATCACTGGACTCCATTATTAATGTAATTGGCTGTTTCAAAAAGGATTTGCATTAAAATCTATTAATGTCTATAAGTCATTAAAAAATCACCTGTCCTGTACCATACTGTATATGAAAATTTAATAGAATAGCAATAGTGTTTAACTGAACAGCAGAACACACTGCACAATTGTAATAGTATACCTTGACGTCCAAAACATGGAGTTCTACCCGCACATTAACCTCGTCCTCTGTAAGTATCTCAATGCGGTTAACATGGCTGAAGTCTGCCAGCAGGGACACTAGATTTGTCTTGACATTGATAACATGACTGATGCCGTACCTCGGTCCTACAAGTAATGTCACACCTGTTTCCTTATCGCCTTGCTACATATGAAACAGGAAGCCAAGAAAGAAAGAAAGAAAGAAAGAAAGAAAGAAAGAAAGAAAGAAAGAAAGATGAAAAATGCTGGTTTTGTAAACCAGTGTAATAACAGTGAGCACATATGTTAACACTTTATAGTTGCACAGTTATAATAATCAACTTACCAGTAGCAAAGATTTAAACACTCGTCCTCCGTATAATCTCAGATCACTGAGATACTTTAAATAGTGAACTTTTGCTTGCAATATGGTTAACTACAAAAAAACAGATTGCAAGAATATTAGCAACATCTTCACATTATTCAAGAAATCCGTGGTCACACAAAGTGGTCTTGAAGAGAAGAATAGATTAACAATATAATACAGTATTAGAAACCTGTATTACTGAACTATTAAAGACAGAGGAAATCTTAAGGCATATTGATGGCTTTCCATGCGGCAAACATTTCACCTTTGTTGGCAATGATGCTTTGAAAATGTTAAACGTGAATTTTTGTTGCCTTGCTTTTGGAACCACTAGATGCCTCTCTTCTGACATTTTACCAAACCTCCCACAGCATAATGAGGAAGATGAGACATCTAAGGCCATTGAAATAAACTGTTCATTATTGAGCTAATAACAGTTACTGAAGAGTCTTTTATTTAGTATCGATTGTAGGATCTGGTCCCTGATCACAATAAATGGATACTTAAAGACACCCACCTTCTTCCCAGGAGCTACTAGATTCTGATTGGTTTTCAGGATGTGAGTCAGAGCTTTTTTGATGTTCTTCTCCTTCATGCTGGAGAACACTGCAGGGGGTAGGAAATGTGCCAATCCCCACTGCTTCCTGTGGGACAGCATATGTGCACTGTGAGGACATTTGGCAGATTGTATATGGCAAAGCATTTTTGTTTCTTATTCAGGCCCAAAATTGAATGGCTGATTGTGTTCTATATCTATAATCTATTTTCATACAAGTGTTTCAGGTAATAATTGTCCATTATAATCTGTTCAAGTGTAATTGACTACACTTTCCATCAAGCCCAAATTTATAATGAATTTCAAATACATTAATAATGTTAGAAATACTACATAACACATTGCCAGTCTTAGGACCTGACTGCATACTGTATAGTGTTTATATAGACAAGATTTATTTTTATGTTTATATGACCAAATGCATGTAGACACCTGACCGTTACACATGGATGTGAGCCTTCCACAATGTGTTGTGCAATTAATTGTGTACAATGTCTTTGTATTCTCAAGCATTACAGTTTTCCTTCACTGGAACTAAGGAGTCCAGACCTGATCCAGCACGACAAAATCCCCTGTGCACAAAGCAATCTCCATGAATACATTGTTTGACACGGTTGGAGTAGAAGAAATCAAGTGTCCTGCACTGAGCCCTGACCTCAACCCCACTGAACACGTTTGGGTTGAACTGGAATGCAAACTTTACCCCAGGTCTCCTCACGTGACATCAGTCCCTGAGCTTTATATATATGTAAAGCTGGAAAAGTGCTGGTTCACGGTTTATACTTAATAAGCTACACAATAGTGAGGGTGGAAGTCATATTGTTATATTAATCTAAATTTGCAGTAATTAATGTGACAATCAGTGATTAAAGTACAATCAGGACTATTCATGCAGCAATATATTAGTAACATTCCAGATGCCATTTACATATTTATTTCTTTGTTTGGTATGTCCTCATTCATGTATAGTTGTATTAAAATGATCATTTTTATAATCAACTTTTTTTTAAACGATCTTTCCCTTGCTTTCATGTTAAGTCATATTACATCTCTTTCATTCTGTAGTCTGCATTTTCTATCCCTGATTTTTTTTGTCTGGCTTAAAGACAGGTACAGTACATGTATAATTAGATAATGTTGATAAACCACATCTTCTACTCGACTTGAATATATCAACTACAGTCAGGTAATTTGCATAGTTTAATCAGTGTGCTTACAATAATAAATTAAAGCCTTCTCAGAAAATATGTTAATTTTCCCCACCTTCTTTTGGATTTAAATAGCCAATACTGAATGCAACCAAGAAATGGATGCTATATAGTCAGTGGTTCTAAGCTCTCCACATCACTTTCCCAAAGTCATGTAAATGGATTGCCTGAATGCAAGAATGTTGAACGGTAAGGAACCGTGACTGTAACAAGTAGCGATGTCTTATCTTTCCTTACTGAGTGCTGATAGTCTATTTTATTTGTTTTCTCTCCATTCTTGGAGAATCTGTTGTGCCACAGAAAGTCTCCATGCAGATATTTCACTGAGAGCTCCTGGAAAGTATGAACTTATTTCTAAAAAAAGGACTCACTCAGCCCTCCTTTAAGATATGAGCTGACATTTAAAACTTAATGAAGTAATTCATGATAATACTGCCACTGTCCTGTAGGCCCAAAATGTCTGATTTATGAAAGTTATCCTGATAAAAAAAAGTGACGGATTGCAAATTAAAATCTATAAATCACAGGGTCACTTAGTCACACAGCTCTTGCTGTAAACAGCCCTGCTTTTAATTAGCTCTGAGAATAGACTGATGAATAAAGAGATCAAGGTTCACATGGTTCACTTAGGCAGTTCACTCCCAGTTCTCTATTAAGGAGGCAGTCAAGTGAAGCTTTACTCACTGGATGTACTTCATTGAGAACTTCTGTGTCGGCCGTGTGGTGAGGCAGAGGATGTACATCTGCAGAGCAGCTAGACGTAGAGCAGCGTCATACTTCACTTCAGGCCCAAATCGCTCACGAACTACGTCATTACAGCTCTGAGGGACAGAGGGTGATAAACACAATGTCAGAGCAAAAATGTTTTTTTTTATATACCGTTCAACTAATCAAGATGAACAAGAGCAGAAGTAAGTAAAAGCTAAAGTAACTGACATAATGTTTGTGTGAGTTCATTTGTTCTTTTTGTTGTTCCATAGATCTATTTATATGATTATTAAAATGTATTTTTTAAAGAAATTGATTCAAAAGAGGGCGGAGAGGGTTTAAGTAGTTTTGATGATGTGAATACATGGCCATCCATGACAACATGGATATAGTCATCATCACACTGCTAGATTAAACCAAAAAATAAATATGGCTCCAGGTGTTAAATAGTATATAAAATACAAACTAGGTAGCCATTAGAGAGAGGGCCATGTTTTAGGTAAAACCTGTCATCTCGTCTGAGCTATAAGAGTGAGGGAGAACAGAAAACCAGGAGAATTTGTTCACAGACTGTAAAGGTCACTATTCTGCTGATTTTTTTTGCCTGGGTTGATAAGGAAAACGAGAAGACAGAAACAGCCCAAAGGGGGTGAAGTTTTTAGTTCGCTAACATTTTCACTTACTTTTAACCTAACTGTGTATTTACATTCGACCTTAATCTGTAATGTTCGTTTGCCATGCAGATGATTCTTCTCTGAGCAGATTTTATTGACAGTTGATAAAATGTGAGAACTCCAATAGCTCCAATAAGCTTAATAAAATCATTTAAAAACTGATTAAAAAAAAAATATATATATATATATGTGTTTGTGTGTGTGTGTAAAAATCTTGTGGTTAAGGGCTGATTTATTTTTAAGTATCGAATACATTTTTAATAATCCTTAAAATTATCTTTTAGCTGTCATATGAACCATATATATGACACTTTATGAAAGACACCGAGCTACATAAGACATTAAAGAACTAAGGGCGTAGGAGTAAAAATAAAATTATACCACTGACATGAAGTGCATGTGTAGCCTTGTGCAAACAACAGCTATGGTTTTAATGCCTAAATTCAAACATTGTTTCAACAATTTAGCAGTACATTTAAAATTCAACCAAACACAGTAAGAGTATATTATATATTATATTATATATTACATACATACATACATATATATATATATGTTTTCTCTATTTCTGTTTTAAATTTCTTGTTAATGTTCTGTCCTGTGTATTCATTGTATTTTATGTATTCTTGTACTGTACTCTTTTTTTCCAGCTGTGTGTCCTGAAGCCCATTATCACTTTGAAGGTCGGAGACATAATATTTCATCTCACTGTACACATGGGCTAATGTTTAAAAGTTTCTTTCACCTGAACATAGAGATATTCAAAAGCCACTGCATCCCTCCTGAGAAGGTCAACTGGATCCTTTGGAACGAAACTGATTCTGAAAAAACATTTCATTTTGTGTGACCCTGGCCTCTGCGTAACCTACAAAAGTAGAGAAAGAATATGGTTAGTATAAAGACAAACACATACTGTACCATGAATTTTACCCATGGCAGGAAAATTAGGTTGATTAAAAATACCTTCATTCTTTCATAGTTTTCTGTTCTCATCTATAGAATAAGCGTTTAGCAGCAATTCCTATGAATCATGAATGTTAATCATTCATTACAAGTGCATTCATAGCATGTTATAATGCCTGTAAGAGGTTTCAAATGACCATCAATACTTATAGTAGCATGCATAATATAAAAAGCATGTATAACTATATACAAAGCATGGGAATATACTGACATAGTCAGTTTTCATAATGTATTATAATATCTGTTCATGGCACTATTCACTTCTCTATTCACTATTAATTTGCTTCATTCTCAAATTTGTATTGCACTTCATGTTACTTTCATGTTAAAGAGCCTGGCAATTTAATTTACTACAATCCATAAGCTACAATGTAGTAGCTGAAGTATACACACCAATAGTACACTAAGCTATATGATTTATTTGTGAATCTCCAGAAACATAAACCAATAAACAGCACATATAGCGCTTCATAACTGATTGTGCTTTGAACCAAAACTCATAAACTCAAACGTATTTATAGTTACATAAACTGCATTTTATAAACATCACAGCTCTGTTGTAAATCTTGATTAACATATACATCATACTGTTCACCTATACACTGTTATCTTATTGCATCACAACCTCATTTTGATGCTAACTGATGTCATTGCCGCTCTACGTGTAATTTGATGATGACAGGTAAAGATAAAGATAAAGGTAACCCTAACCATAGATAACAATGCATTAGAATCTCATGTACAGATACAGTAATGTGTTCGATGTATATAATGTGGTATTCAGCCTTTAAGTCATAAACGTGTGCTGTATCTAACTGATCAACACAGTAGATATATAGCTATATAGATATATAGTTATAGCAAATAATTCATGACAGGCCAGGGTGATGCAGCCTGGGCCAAAGTTACATTAGAACCCCTTTAAGTTAATAACCTTCCCACAAAAGTACAACAGATATTCTCTTCTGATGTCACATAAATTGTACAAAGATTACTATGTTCTGTTAAGTAAACTGTGTGTGTGTGTGTGTGTGTGTGTGTGTGTGTGTGTGTGTGTGAGTGTATGTATGCATGTTTGTATGTATGTATGTATGTATGTATGTATGCATGTGTGTGTGTGTGTGTGTGTGTGTATGTATGTATGTATAAATGTATGTATATATGTATGTACGTATGTATAAATGTATGCGTGTGTGTGTGTGTGTGTGTGTGTGTGTGTGTGTGTGTATGCATGTATGTATGTATGTATGCATGCATGCATGTATGTGTGTGTGTGTGTGTGTATGTATGCAAGCATGTGTGTGTGTGTGTGTGTGTGTGTATGTATGCATGCATGCATGTATGTATGTATGCATGCATGCATGTATGTATGTATGTATGCATGCATGCATGTATGTGTGTGTGTGTGTGTGTGTGTGTGTGTGTGTGTGTGTGTGTGTGTGTGTGTGTGTGTGTATGCATGCATGTATGTGTGTGTGTGTGTGTGTGTGTGTGTGTGTGTGTGTGTGTGTGTGTGTATGTATGCATGCATGTATGTATGTGTGTGTGTGTGTGTGTGTGTTTGTGTGTGTGTGTGTGTGAGTGTGTATGTGTGTGTGTGTGTGTGTGTGTATGTATGTATGGAATTTATGGTGAATCAATAAATAAATAAATACAGACTTTACAGAACAAGATTACAAGCAGTGGCCAAAATGTTAGAGGCCAAGAGAGACATTTTCATTTCTGCTTACACAGTGACTCCTGTCAGATGTTTCCGGTGCATTTATGCATATAAAACAACCCACTCGATAAGCCTTCAGACCCTCATTAAAACACAGAAGGTCTCCTATGTATGTGGCTTGGCCAGGCTCGATAAATAACAAGAAGAGGTTAGTTCATCGTGTGAATACCAATCCATGTATCCAATTCCTGCAAAACTCACCTGACAATCAAATCCAGTGGCTTTTACACTCACTAATAACTCATATTCTATATATTGAATGCTTGCTTGGTCAGAAGGTGTTGAGACATTTTTCTATAACAGCAACTCTCACACTAGACCCAGCTAAGACTAATGAACTTAATTATCATATGTTATAATTTTATATGTTATAATATGTTATCATTTCTGTAATAAGAACATGCATTTGCTTGGTGGATGTTACACCTAAGCAGATTTATAAAAAGATGTTGTGTAATTGTTGATACAGTTAAATTCCGTGAAGATGCTTACTCATTATTTTTATTATTATAAATATATTATAAAGTCTCCAGTGTCAAAGGAAGTTATCAGGATGAAGACAAATAACTCTGAGGAAGACCTCTGTAACATGACAAGCTGATTCAAAGCTTATTAACTTAAATAGATAAGCTGTTTATAGCTGCTCTAAGTGATACCAAGAACTAACTAAACTGCTCTGGTGTAAGAGGAATAAAACACTATGCGCTGTTATAAGAGACTGTTCACTAATTGATTGGTAATGACCTTCAGTTGATTATTTTCCAGAATGTCCTGCCACGTTAAAATCTTGATACATGTTAAGTTCCAGGCACTTCATGTAAATGCAGGACAGAAAAAATAAATATTTAATAAATCAAAAACTAAACTAGAGAGCTTACGAAATCTATTTCTGAGTGGTATTAGAAATCTACAAATCCTAAAATGCACATTTGTGGTAAATGGATCGACTGTTGTCCTAGCACATTTAGTGCCTTGTGCAAATGATGCCAAACGCAGTAAATGTAAATGTGCAAGCCTCAAACACCATGCCATCACTAATGCCCCTAAAGAACATCTCTTCTTACAGGATGTGGATAAACACCCATAAAATTCAACATCCGTCTCGCAAAATCCTCGCAAACAAGATTTTTCTACACTACAGATTTAGTTTTTTTGAGCTGTACAAGCAGTTTTTCCACCTATTTGCCATTGAAGGAAAGTGTAAAGTTAATATGTGCAATAAAATATCATGTGAAAGTTGCTGGAAGTGTTTTTATTTTGTGTCACTTCAAAAAAATATTACATTATTTATAATCACTTGTAATTCTAATCTAATTCTTAATCCTTATAAGTCTCTTATAGTGTATAATTAAAAAGAAATACCTGTTGGATTGTAGTAGTTTGAGATCCATCGCTAAATAGTGATAAAATATAATGTTTAACTTTCATTTTTTACATATATATATATTTTTTTACCATGGTTAACATCTCCTGTTCATGCAGGAGGAGCAATCTGCTGCCATATTCCTCCAACCTCTGTTCCAGCACAAGCGAGAAATGCTCGATGCACTTAATAGACAGCTTCTCTTGCAGCGTCATGATGACATCCTATATCACATAATGATAAAAGCGCATTAACATACAGACTCAGAAAATGAAAATGTGACAGTCAAATTTTAATAAAAGCAAGCAGCAGGCAGAAGATTTTAGACAAGGAACATTTAGACTACTACAAAGCATCGAGCAGCAGACAAACAAGAACCTCACCTTGATGGATGTGCTGTTGTCAAAGCGAAATGATTTGGTCTGACCATTCTCCAAGTACACCTTCAAGACATTTGGCATGAAGAGCAGTGAGTTGTCCTTCACAGTGTCCTGCATGGAACCAGAGATCTGTTATATTGGACTACAAGAAACTGTGTATTTCAATAATATTTGTACAGAAGCACTTGGTGCTATGCTGCATTAGCCAAACGAGTATAAAAACCTGTGTATCACATCCATATGTGACTGCTGAACATCCATCTATTCATTTTCTGTACTTATCCTACACAGGCTAGCGAATAGCAGGGAGTCTTACCGCTGAAATTTGCTGCAACTTACTTTGTATTTAACTGATTTTTTTTTAATAAAACTTCCTTCATTACAGTTATATACTGTAGCAGTTACTGTTATAGCATATACTGTTTATAGCAGGTGCCAGAAATGTAAATATACAGTACATGCAGTTGATAATTTGATTGATTTGATATTACTTGTTGGAAACTTATGTGTAAGACAGGACAATGTAATTGTGCTGCGAGACAGGATGAAGCATAAATCAAGCCCTGCCTGACTAAAACAAAGTTTTTCTTGTTATCGTTGCTATTTTTGAAATTTCTAAACTAGAAATCAGCAATCACAAACACACAGAAAAATCACAAAATGCATTCAATCGCACAGAAGCTTATACGATTTTCTGATTTAAATCGGATCATGTCAGTTTGCTTTATTTTCCATAAGTGTTACAACGATGAAATACACTTTGTCTAGCTCACACTTCAACCCCGATTAGCTGATAATGATCAAGCTGAGACAGCTGCAGAACTTACAGGAAGCTGCCCGTTAATGATGACTTCCTCAGCAAAGCGCACTTTCACTGGGTTTGATTTCAGCTTGGCTTTTTTGGCTGCACTGATAAAGGCTGATTTGGGAGACTGAAAGAGGAAAATAAGAAGAGAGAGGAAACAAAAGAGAAATAAAGGTCTGACAACTATACACCTTAAACACGATTGGTTTCGAGCATCGTTATGTAATTATCGATTTGACAAAGAATTCTTGAGTCTGATTGCTGTCAGAAGATGATTCAGGCTTGCTAGCTAAGGATAAATATTAATTTGAATTTACAATTTTATTTTATTTAACTTAAAATTTATTTTAATAAAAATTTATTCTGTTTCTATATTTCTGTAAACCTGCTTTGAGACAATGTTCATTGTTAACCCTTAAATGTTGTTCGGGTCTGTGGGACCCATATTCATAAACAATAGTTTTGAAAAACTTTGCTTCCTTACATTATATTAAAAAACAACAAAAAACGAGCAGCACCGTAATTAAAAAATGTGATGTAATAAAGGTAAAGGGCAAATATTAACCATATATGCTGTTTATATTGCTTGTAATTGGGATGAAGTAAACATCTGTAGAGTATTTTAACATAAAATTTTTGATTGTGTTGAATTAAAAACCCCAAAATGCAGCGGGTCAAACAGACCCACGAACACTGGCTGAGTAACAAAAATACGAACAACATACAAGGGTTAAAATAACTAAACAAACAAATAGAATTGAAATGAATTGATTACATCTTCTATAACGGCAGATCATTCGGCAACGTTTAGCTCTTTTGAGCGAGTTTATATTAATGTGCTCATACTAGTACGTTATTGGTTCTATAGCAACATCTTATTCCATATAATACAAGATTAATAATAAACAACAAAGAAAAACGTTTGTTGATATAGTGAAACCTTCTTTATGTACAGTAGAAGGTTCTGTATCATTTCTGGACAGAGTACGCAGTTTGTTTACTACCATAGGAGAGCCTTCAGTACAGAAGATGTTTCTTTACATTTTTGGTTTATTCCAGAGAGCTTCAATGAGAACGCAGGGAACTGTTAGACTTTAATTAATGTAAGTGACTATAATAACCAAGTTCCACAACAATTAATATTTAGTATGCAATTAATAATGTTAAAAAATTATAGACTAAGTAATTAGCAGTGTTTCAAAGCTTCACACTGTCAAAGAGGCTGAAGAAGTTGGGCGCACTCACATACTTTTCCATTTGATCTTTACAGACACTTTTAGTGATAAATCTAATACGATAATATAAAGTAGCTGAGATGAGAAGCTTAGATGTACTCGACAGAAGCTCTCTGGGATTTGAAAGCCTTCCGGTTACTAGCACAGAAGCGCTGAGCTAAACACTGACATTGCTGACAGTATGCCGTGTTCCTTCGATCTTTCATGATAACTGGAGTCCTGCCCTAGTGTCAGATTGCTGACATAGCAACAACTGGGTAATTAATTGGCTTTGTTTTGCAGAGGGTCAGAGAAGCCAAGCTGTCATCCATTTTCAAAAAAAGCATAATTATAGGGTGCAGAATGCCAGATGATCCTCATTAAGCCTCTTAAATATAACAATAAAATTACAATCCATATAATTGCAATTTTATAGTTGTAGAGCGAGAGGTTTTTTACAAGAATGTTAGCCCGATAAGAAAGCCAGTCATTTCAGTGTTCAAGGTTATACCCAAGCTGAGAGCTGAATTGTTAGTTTTTTGTGTACAAATTAGAAAGTGTAGAAAGTCAAATGTAGTCATCTCCACTGTTTGTCATTCAAGAAATTTTTTTTTACTTCAATATTTAATGACCACATTTCACACTAGAGATAATTTTCCTAATCTTTACGATAATTATAATTGACGCAGTGAACAAGGGAAATTGCTGATCCAGTCAGAAACAGATAGAGAATGTACCCTGGACACTAATGAATTGATGTGTCTTTCACCAGTTATTGCTTTAAAAGGGTTTTCTTCTTTTACTTTTAAAAGCATCAGTTAACTCACGGGGTATGGCTGAACAACAGTCAAGAGGATTGATTCCTTACAGCTCCTGTGGAGAGAAACAAAAACAAAACAAAACAAAAAAATACCACACATTCAAGATTACTTTTAATGACAGGCCTTAAGTAGCAATGCCATTATTATATGAAACACGATGAACAAGCTAGCATGGATTCTTAGACTACGACCACAGATACACACAAAAGCCCATAACAATCATTTCAGGCAATCTCTAGAGAGCATCATATATTAATAAATTCACTTCCTTTGAATGTTGCACTCCAAACTCTCATGCTGCTTCCATCAAAAGCACATCCATGCGCTTTCATTTCAGATTTCTGGAAGCTTCTTAATTTGCATAAATGTCTATAACCTCTAGTTTTTCAGTCAGCACCATCTCACCCACCTTCATCTGTCTGGCATTTTGTTCATTATTTTGTTTTATGCCTTGTAATTATGAGACTAGACCGCATATTCACAAGTGGGAGAAAAATCATGATGTTGTTTTCAACTTTATTACTTTAGAACTACCAGAAGGGAGGGTGGTGTTTTTACCATTTTTATTATGTGTGCATATCTTTTGAGAAAAGGATGGATTGATGAATAAATAATGGATGGATGGATGGATGAATGTGTGGGATGCATAGAAGGAAAGACAGGATAAATGTATATATTAACGATAGTTAGCTGGGGAATTGCTGAACTGATAAATGGATCAGCCAATAGCAGAGGGCTGGATTCATGAATTGTCAGACACATGGATGGATGGATGGATGGATGGGTGGATGGATGAATAATTAGATGGATGATGGCTTGAAGGTGCATCGGTTAAAAGTGCACGAATAAATGGATGGATTGATTATTAGATGGACGAATCGTTGGTTGATGGATGTAT